>NC_141058.1:9390414-9617914 GCF_041138505.1 Cibotium barometz
TCATCTCATCTCTCCTGCAATGCTCTTTGATTATGCTAAATAAATCTACTTGTCTTTCACAAATGAAAGCTCTCCATTGCCAATTTCAGCAAGACCCTGCAGTGCTTGCACCTTGAGTCCTCCATTGATAGCTTTTGCAGTAGAATTTTGCCTCCACAACTTCCTCCTTAAGGTTTCAATGACCATCACTGGGGCTCATAATCTCCCAAATGATCTTTAATATGCATGTTTGTCCTTTGCATGCATCAATTCCAGGGTGCTTCATAAGTGGTTTCTCATGGGAAACCAAGGTGCCAAGCCATGAAGTATGCTTCCAAGAGCTTTCACCAATTTTCTCATCATCTATGAGCAAAATCCACAAGTGCATTCCTCTCTTAATCCACAAACATAGACTTCAATATGAGCCCACAATCGCTTGTACCTTGCTTAGACAAGCTTGCAGCTACTTATGCTCTTTCCCCAAGTGCAAGAGCCATGGGATCCTCTCATCCCATAAATCAGTAGCCCTTCTCTACATTGAACATTCTCTCATGCTCAAACCAAAAATTTTGAGGCAAAACTTCAAAACCAACCATTTCGTGAGACACCACTATCTCCTTGGCATCTTTCTTGTTAATGATGTAGACTCCAAATGTCTTCATATTGCTGAAATCTCCATTTTTAACTTTGTAGGTAGCTTCATGATCTCCAAATGCAAGATTCTCTTTTTGCAACTCCATTCGCAATTTCATACTCTATCAAATGCAATATTAATGATAATGAGTGTGCTTAAACCTTCTCATAAGAAAATGCTAAAAATATAACATATACTTAATCAGTAAACCACAATCTAATGTACATAATATTAAACCATGATCAAGAGCCCATCCTAGCCATGTGAAAATCCTAATATGGGATTGATCATGGTGATTAGCAACATAGATTAAGCATAAGATTAAGGTGAGTTAAACCACACCAAAAACTCCATGAAAGAGAGAGAGAGAGAGAGAGAGAGTAGCACACTCAATAATACTCTATTGCATATGATATTTGAACTATACATTAGGAACTCAATGGAGTCTTTTTGGGTCCTTTTATTTGCCATTGCCTAATGGAAGTGATTAAGAAATAGACAAATAGGGAGATTACATGTGGACTGAAACCAATGGTTTGTAAGAGTCTAGAAGGTAGTGGTCAAACTTAGAATAATAGGCTAAATAGGCTCTTTTTTAATTTTTAAAATCACCTAAAACTCAAAAACTTTATATATATGTGAATTTTTTCTCTATTTTTTATAGAAAAGGATAGCTGCAGTCATCATTAAGTAAGGTCTCTAAAGTGATAGAGACCCAAAAACGAGCTCCCATCATTATCTTGCATTCAATGCACATTCTCTATTTTTTATAGAAAAGGATAGCTGCAGCCATCATTAAGTAAGGTCTCTAAAGTGATAGAGACCCAAAAACGAGCTCCCATCATTATCTTGCATTCAATGCACATTCTCCTTCACTTTCCACTATCCCTCTCTCCCATCTTCCCTCCAAAATGCTCTCTCTTTCCCCTTTCTCATAGCAAGGCGTTTTTCACTCTCTAGACTACTTCTTTTAGCTATCTACCTCTTGATCTACCTCTCTCTTCACTCACAAACCTAGAACTATATCTATGGAAGCTTGATCTGCAACCTCCTCTCAGAAGCTATGGAAGTTTGATCCTCACTTACATTTCCTTACTTCATCCTTCTACCTTGTCCAACCTCCTTTTATAGAGTGTAACAGCAGAGCCAACAAGCTATGGAAGCTTGAGTTGCAAATGCTTTGGCTCTCATAATCTTACTCATTGTCTCCTCTCACCCCCTCTAATATCCTCTTTCAAAGTGCAGTAATACCACAGCCAAGCCCTTGGAACTTGCTCTACAACTCCTTCTCTTATGTACATCTCCCTAGTCTAAGTTTTTTCCTCACCATTCTATTTTTCCTTTGCCATCAAGGTTTATATTAATCTCCCTAATATATACATCTGATGTCTTCTCATAAAGCTCGAAGACCTCCGATCAGTATTCAATCTCTCTCTTGTAGCAGTGGTCAAGATGAGGATGGGCACTGTGGAACATCAAACAGTACGAGAAGTGGAATTGGATTACGATGCAGCCTAGTACAAGAGGAACCCACAAGGTGTCAAAGCGATACGTTGATATACAAAGTCACCATTAGAAAAGGCGGATATTGGAGCTCAAACAAGATCGTGATGGAAAAAAGCTAGCCAAGGTCCAACATGTTTACAAGGCAACAGAGCTGACACTAGAAGACCATGACCAACGTCAACAATTTCCTGCAAATTGTAAGTCATTTCACCACTTTATATTCTTGTTTTTAAATCAATTGTGTGCTAATAATGGTATACTGAGCACTGCTTTGATTGTTCTTGGGTTCCTCTACGTAGATACTTTTCCCTCAAACTTTGGTGAGTGGGAACCTATGGAGGCAATTTCAGGAACCTTTGAAGCATACCATGTGGAGCTTGGTAGTTTAATCTTTGGAGGGTGTCCAGCTGCACAACTTCTTGCACGAAACATCTTCTTCTACATATGTGGTTCCCACGATAGTAAATGGTACTAGAAAATTAGTTCCAGAACCTACACCAACTCTCACATCTATTGAATGGCCAATTCCAGACAATGCTTCAGTGGCCATGGCTTGTTTGCAGATCGAAAGCAAGGTGCAAAATGCTATGAAGTGCACATATGGATCTCACAAAAGCAACCATAACCTGCTTCATACCTTTACACCTCTTTGTGTACCTCTGTTTCGTACACAGGTGACACACATCGCACCCCAACTTTATGGATTGCAAAGGGGGAGAGAGTTCTCACTTGTTTCTTATCACCTGCATGGGATAAAAAAGTTGTTCAACACAATGGAAACACCATCAGATACGGAGTAATAGTTGAGAAGGTTGTGATGCACTACCATATTACCAAGCAACAGTTGTCCATTGCGTTTCCTTACAGGCGATGGAAGCTTACAAATGGAGAATGGGAGGCGTTAGACTCCGACACAACCTCTACAGAATAGGGTGTGCTACATATATCCATGCAAGGTGGGGATATAGAAGATGTTGCTGTGAATGATGACTGGTCCCTTGCCAACTTATGTGACTACTTAGTTCTTCGATTCTCACTGAGTGGTGATTTTGCTTTGATAATCAATGGAAGAGTAGTGCGCAAAAGGCAAGAACGATCTTTTCTTTGTAAAGAAATTACTTTCCCTGGCTGTGTAGCAAACAACCACTGGATATGTAATCTTGGATTGAAGTAAATACAATTTCAAGTTTTTTGCCTCAATGTCTTATTAAGGTTTTTCAATTGTCTTGTGCAAGTTTTATTTTTTTGTGATAGTGTAAGGTTGGTCACACAAGCATCTGTGGCTTGAGCCACTAGTAAATTAGAAATGACCTTGTGATGGAAGGATACGTTCTTGCTTTCGCATACCATTTTTTTTAAAATTTTTGTACTTTAAAATTTTAAAAGTTTTTAAAATTTTTATAACAAGGTCACCCATTTATAAACGATACTTTACTCATTTTCATCAATTGACAATTACCGTTCTCTCCTAACACTTGCTCTCAATTTCGCACACCTTTCTGTATCACACACTCTCTCTTTCTTGCAATCACTCATAGTCATGGCACCTCTACTTGACGCACTTATTGCACAGCTAGGAAAGCTTGAGCTACTTCATAGGGTTGACGAGATCGTCCCTATGTTTGAGGGAGCAATTGATGTGCGTGTAACAATGCATCTACACGCGGATGCTTTTACAGATGTCATTGAGTATATGGATCAACACATCAGCACGTACTCCATCATGTTTGAGGGTGATGAGGGCCTAATGGTTCCGGTTGACCTCATCAAGTACATATTCAGGGAAGACAAGAATTTTAGATTCCGCCTATCAAGGTTTTTAAAATCCCTCACAGAAAAGGACTACAGGAATGAGGAGGAAGACTTGCTCTTGCATCTACAAATGGGCAACATCGGCACTTCCTTCATGAGCTGGGACATGGTTTTGGTCCTTCTGTTACAAGAGGGTGTGGCGAAAGAGAGTGGCAACAAGGAAAAAGAAAAGGGCAAAGCAAAGCTAATGGAGCAAGTCCAAGAGGCCCATGCTGAGGAAGAGAATGTTACAGAATAGTGGGAGGCCTCAATGGCATTGGTGGCTCTACAAGAGAATGTCCCCAAGGAGGTTCCAGACCTACTTCTAGAGGGCGATGAAGTACTTGAGGAGGTCCCAGACCTTGTTGTCATGTCTTTGCATCCAATCATTATTGATGGGAAAGAATTTTTGTTTATGGATGACATTGCAAAGACACTCGGGTTTCGCGAGGATAAGGCACTGTCTATTATTGCCACCATGAATGCTGGGGGTCAAGACAAAGGGAAATTGAAAATCTCTTTTGAAGATGACAACCTCACAAAAGCGCTTGCATACGATATTGGTAGCAGTTCCTTGGAAGATGTAGTGTCCAAAGCGCTCGTTGAAATAAAGAAAGAATCTGATGTGCAATTCTATGAGAGCGTAGCTGCCTTTGAACCACACATGCCCTTGATTGCTGGCGATGCTCAAGACCAAGGAAGTATAAACTTGACAAATGAGCAACTAGTTGCAAGTGACGATGCAACTGAGGTATGTCCTAACTTCTTAGTTGTAAAGCAAATGATTTTTAGTTGTATCATTTCACGCTTCCTAACTTCTATATTGACATGTTGATAGACTGCTTTTGAAGTGGACAAGTTTGTTGTGCGCGTAGGAGGAACGCGGCCAAAGTCAGAGGGTCAAGATGCATCTCTTTGGCACTACATACATGCCCCCCTCAGAGCCGACATAGTGTGGGTTTTTCATTTAGACTATTCAGAGATCGCCTATGCCGAGCTCCTAAAATGTAAAGCACTTAGTGCAGTCTTGTCGGAGGACCCCTTAGCCTCAAACATAAATAAATGTATTTTGGTAGCTAGGGAAGCTGCCTTGTATTGCTTTACGGGCAAGCATCCCGGCTCAGTTTTAAGCCATTGTGCCCTTTCTCAGGCTCAAGGAATCAACGAGCCGAGTGATATATTCCAAAGCTTAGGCCAGAAACCAGCCTCTAGAACTCTCTCTCCTCAGCTCTTCCAAGAGCTTATTAAAAAGATGTAATGCAAACTTCTCTTCCAAGTTTAATAAATTTTTTTTGTTGTGCATTGTAAGTTGTGATTTTTCCTGGCGTACTTGTGATATACCATTTCAAGCCTTGCAATTTCAAGCTTTTGTTCATGTGTTAATAGAAAATATTGTTTAGGATTTATTTTAAATGTGATCATGATTAAAACAAGTATTCGGGATTGGGTTAGAGCGGTACAAAAAAATATTGTATTTATAGATGTATACACACTCACATATATGTATATATATGTGTGTGTGTGTGTGTGTGTGTGTGTGTGTGTACCTATATATATATAAAAGGGGCTATTAAATATATATATATATATATATAAGATATATAGGATATATATGTGTGTGTGTGTGTGTGCGCGCGCATATATATGTGTGTGTGTGTGTGTGTGTGTGTACTTATATATATATATATAAGATATATATATATATAAAAGATATATAGTATATATATATATAAAAGATATATAAGATATATATATATATATATATATATATAAGATATTATAAGATTTTGGGGCTATTATAATATATATATATATATATATATATATAAGATTTTGGGGCTATTAGGGCACCTAAAGGGCCCTAAAGGGCCTTATAGGCATCCCAAGACCACAAAAAATATCAAAAAATATTAAAAAATAGCCATGTGCACTGCTACGGCGTGGAAATCTGAATTTTGACCTGGTCAAACAGGCGATTACCGCGTCGTAGCGTACATGGTATTTTTTTTTTAATTTTTTTTAAATTTTTTTGTGTGTCTTGTGAGGCTCATAAGGCCCTCAATAAGGGTCTCTAGGTGACTTTATAGACTCTACCTTTTTTGTATATAAATATATATGTGTGTGTGTGTGTGTGTGTGTGTGTGTATATGTGTGTATATATGTGTGTGTATATCCTACGCTGCGCTTCTTCGGCCTCCTTCCTGCGCTCTTCTTCTCTCATCTCCTTTGCCTCTTGATCTGTTACTATAGGTATATTTGTCCTTTTTGTTGTAGCAGGTAGTGGGCCGAGTTGATCGAAAAACCGCTCATCTTGCTCCTGTTCTTCTGGCATGGCCTAGGTATGTACGTGTGCGAGAGATAGTGGGAGAGCAAGAGAGAGTAGAGCACAAAGAAGAAAATGAAATGTGGTGGTTATAAATGAAAAATGACTTAAATATGTCTATAAATATATTTTTTAAAAACTTTTAGAAAATTTAAAAACACAAAAAGATTACAATCAAAGAGTTTAAGCCCATGAGGAACCACACCGATGCTTGCTTGTTGCAACCCACTGCCGTAGTCTCTCCCTAGCATTTGATTGGTTGTATCCTTCAGTTCTTCTTGCATTAACAATTTTCATTATTTGACGCCTAAGAGACAAATTGCCGCGAGATTTCTGCCTTTTTTTGCCAACCAGAATGCGATAGAACCAGTTGAACATTTCATGGAGCGCATTACTCTTGACTTTGCCACCACCATGGCGAGTGCCCTTAAAATACACGGCCTTTGCTTGGTGATGTGATTTCTCCATGCCTTGATTGCTCCAAAGTGCTAAAGAGCCATATCTATCGAGAAAGTATGGCCCATGTGCATACAATATATGCTGCATAGAAAATTACAAAAAAGTCAACAAACAGTATGAAGAACATACTACAAGGACACAAGAAATATAACATTACCATGTAGTGAGTCATATGTGTTTCTCCCCATGCCTCGACCATTTCTTCTGTAAATCTACAAGTGGCTTGTTTAAGTGCCTCAATACCATGGTCATCTAGGTGAGGTCGCTCTAGAAGATCGACCATTTTATCACACGCCTCCCATACACGTACGTGCACATTTTAGGCCAAGCCTGGCATCATTTCCTCGATATGTTGTAAAATCACATATCTTCTTCCAAATTTTAAAGTTAGTGTGGCTATGAGAACCCAAGTGGTTTGATAGCAAGTGTCTTGCCTTTGATCCACCCATGCAAATTTTATTAGGGTTGTCTTGTGTAGAGTTTGATTTTATGTCCTTTGTCAAGACCACTGCTCCAGCATGTAGTCCAATAGAGGAAAGTACACCCTCTAGTGCACGTATTGACTCTTCTCGTTGATCTTTGGGCTCCATGTTCCATCCATAGTTTATGTGGAGCATCAATAGCTTATCCAAAATCCTGAGTCTTGCATGTAATGTGCACACATGCACTTGACATAGTGGAATGTCCAAGATTGGGTTCCAAGCATTGTCCTCCTGGTCAACTAGGTGGCTTGCTCTGGTCACAACTTAATATGCCATTATGCCATACCTTTGATCCTTTCCTCTATTCAGCATAAAAAACGATTGCTTTTTTTGCACCCACCTGTTTTTGACTTTTGCCTTTGCTAGGTTGTTTCCCTTTTACTCTTGAGTCTACTGCTGTCTTGGAATGACAACAATAAACACATGAGAATATAGTATTCGCACTTATTTTACAACCCAACATACACTTTAAGGTTTTTAGATCGCCACCCAAGTGCCATTCAACGTTAAAGCAGCCTATCCTGGGAACATCAAGCTTTTGACCATT
Organism: Cibotium barometz; assembly: GCF_041138505.1. Classification (NCBI taxonomy): domain Eukaryota; kingdom Viridiplantae; phylum Streptophyta; class Polypodiopsida; order Cyatheales; family Cibotiaceae; genus Cibotium; species Cibotium barometz. The sequence continues at coordinate 9,398,136 of NC_141058.1, forward strand.
GACCTGACAAGAGACGACATGTTGAATGCCAGACCATTCAAAATACCACCTCAAGGTATCATGGTTCTCTTTTGGGAGGACCCATGCTGCTTGCCACCAGATGTTCTTCTCTGATTGAATGTGGTAGTAGTCTTGCTTATGCCCTTGACCCCTATTATTGCTGTCTTGACTTGCATCCAACTCTTGGGTCTCTAAAGGCTTTCCTCTAAGTGCCAAGGTTAAACTAACATGCTCCAGTCTTTGACCTTTAACCACTTGACATTCATCTAGCTTCAAGACAAACACGGCATTTCCACCTATCTCTTCAAGTGTGAGGCCATAGTACTGAATCATTGCTTTTTGTAGCACTTCCGTGTCAATGTAGACATTGTTATATGCATTGTATTCAAAGGGTTTGTTTGTTGGCATTAGCATAATATCCTCCACCCACTTGTACCCATTAAACATGGATGCAATATCACCATTAGCACACTTCTTTGCCATCTGTAAGCTATAAAGTGTTGGAAGCAAGGATTGCGTAACTCCCTTTGCTCGCAACCCTAAAGTGATTGACCTGTACATTGCTCTGTAACCTTTCTGGCTAATACCTGCTGAGTCACATATATCAAGTATCTCTTTGGGTGTGACAATTTCTTTGATTTCCTTCAAGAAATGTCGACGAAGGGTCTCCCGCAGCTTATCATTACCAGAACCTGTTATCATTTCCATGATATCCTTCTCTTGAAGGACATGCTGAAGAAGGGAGACATTAACATTGTCCTCAGCGTTGTTACATCCTAGTATAGCTGTTGCACATGCCCTACAATCGCAAGAGTCACCCATGAGAGATTCTTTATTCATTAATTGCTTCTCAAAGTTGCTATAATTCCTACAAAATTTTTTACCTAGTTGTTTGAATACGCCTCTTGCATGCGCCTGCTGTCTTAGAAAGTAACCCAACAGCTTTACGTTTTCTTTGCCTTGCGTGATATCCAATGGGAAGGTGAGTGAAATGGTGAACACGACGCCGAAGATTACGAGTGGAGTGTTGAAGACGAACATAATTATCAGTAAATTGATTTATTATGCGCACACGATCCGCTAAATTATTCTTCTGCACCTCAAGCTCATGTGAGAGCTCTGTAATCCTCTGCATCAAACTATTGATCTGCTTAGTCGACGTCGCTTGAAGCTGGTGTGTTTGCCTCTTTCCAGCTGCCTCATCTAGCCACAACATGTGTAATCTCCTACAATAGCCAAGAAGGCCATTGAAACCATCACCAACAAACTTCAAAAAACTTGTAATGCTTTTGAATGGTGGAGGGACACCAAATATTGGATCTGGTGGATAAAGATTTCCATCAATCCAAAGATCAATGGCCTTTGCTCCTTGCATTTGAAGCTGATCGTATGAAATATTGGGTGCAGCATGCCTACTGCATAGGGTTGCGTATTTTGTCTCCAAATCAACCTGAAGGCAGAACTTAGAATGCTTATTGGTGATGTCTTATAGTGCCATCTACAAGAAAGTAGGCTTGTAAGCTTGGGTTGAATAGGAGTGGAAGGAGCAGGATATGGAATCAAAAAATAATGGGAAGAATGGAGATGAGGGTTGCTTCTCTAGAGCTGCATTGTGGATAGAGAAAGAAGCCGCAAAGGGAGCCAAAGAAACATAGAGCTGCATTGTGGATAGAGAAAGAAGCCGCAAAGGGAGCCAAAGAAACATAGAGAGGGTTGGCAATGGTGAGAAGGAAATGCAAAGAAGACAATGCATCATGGGAAGCTTCTTTAGTGCAAGCTATGGCTGCTAAGCAATATAGAGAGAGAATACATCATGGAAAGGTTCTTCTGTGCAAGTCATGGCTACTACTGTGGGTTTGGAGAGAGGACCAAGTATTGTAGAGAGAATGCTCATGGTAAGCTTCTTCCTTGCAAGCCATGGCTACTACTATGGGTTTGGAGAGAGAAGGCTCATTTAGGAGTACAGATCTACTAGCTATGGAGAGAGGACCAAGTATTGTAGAGAGAATGCTCATGGTAAGCTTCTTCCTTGCAAGCCATGGCTACTACTATGGGTTTGGAGAGAGAAGGCTCATTTAGGAGTACAGATCTGCTAGCTATGGCCTTTGGAGTAGAGAAAGAAGCTTTTTTCCATGGAGAAGGAGTGCAGTGCATTTGAGGATGTAGAGAGAGAAAGAGATCTGGTGCACACACAAAAAAGGGGGGAAGAAAGTGACAAATTTTTGGAATGTTTGGAGTTCAAAAAGGTAGAGAGAGGCTATGATAACTGACTGACAGCCCAAAAGTAAGCGTTAAAGTCACCTAGGTGGCTAGATCTAAGAAGATCTCCTTTTTTTTATTTTTCTTATTTTTTGTGAAAAATCAAATATATGCTTTTAGGACTAGGCCTCTAGGCTTGGTCAAAGATGGATTAGCATTTTAAGCATTTCACTAAACATCCAAATTAAAGGGCCCAAGAAGACTCCATTGAGTTCCTAATGCAAACATGGCTTCTAATATAGATAGCCATTGACTCAATCTCCTTTACACATCATCATGCCATGTGGCAACTCCTTTTCCACATTCTTTTATGTGGCTCTCACCATTCACACAATATCTTATGTGGCATTCTTATCTTTCCACAATATCTTGCACCTCTAGGGTGCGTTCACATACTCGACTAAATAACCCGTTCTTTAGTTTACTTTGTACATTTCAACAAAAGAATGTGCAAAAAGAATTACCACATGGTATGACACATATAAAGGAGATTGGGCTAGAGGCTATCTATATTAGGAGCCTCTCATTGTATGGTTTACAACACATTATAAATAGAGATTGAGTTGAGTGTACCTATATTTTCTACTTTTTCTTAGTGTGCTAATTATCATTATGGATTTTCTTAATTATTTTGAGACTCCTTAAATATATGGTAATCATGTGATCAGACTAGACTTAGTATGATTTCACATTTTTAACATGATATCAGAGCATTGGGTTTAGCTAAGCCTAGATTGGTGTGTGTTTATTTTTAGAGTGTTGGTTTATTGATTTATGTATAAAGAAGAAAAAAATGGCACACTCATTATTATGTGGAGACTACATAATTTGGAATGCTGAGAAGAAGGGGAAGCTACCGTCAGCAACAAACAATCTCAAAGAGTTGTTTTGCTATATAATTTTTTTTGGTATGGTGAAAGTTCAATGTTGTAATTTGGTTACAATTGATATCAAGATGCCCATGGATTTGGGTAAGTTAGAGAGTGCTTCAATGGGAAGCACTATTGTGCAAGAAATTTGCTAAAATATACTCAAGATGGTTGAGCATGAAGTTGAGTGCTTTCATGTGGAAGAGAGCACATTGTGGTGCACAAAATGGGTGCATGTCCCAGCTTGGATATAGCAAGGTTGTGATTAGAGAGTGGACTCTCTAATCAATTATGGGTGATGGTTATAGTGGCCTTATGAGCCTGCATGAAAACATTGAACTGGAGCTTGACTCTCAAACAAAGGAGAATATCAAGAAGATTATAGTAAAATGGAAGGCTTTGAAAAGCCTTGAGAGCTCACGGAGCTCAAGAAGATGTGACCAAACATAATGCCTAATGGAAGGTAGTAGAGAGAGTAAGCTCAAACATTGAGCAAAGAAGACATATACACCTAGTTGAATGTAGGGGAGAATGCTCAAGTGAGCAATGAAGAAATGTATACTTATAGAAGTGAGAAATATGAAGAGACCACAAGAAGATATACTTTTTGCTCTTGGGATCCTGCCTGTTTCTAGATGAGTCTAGAAAATGCACAAAATAGTCACACTAGATGTCCTAAAATATGCAACTAAGGGTTTCTTACTTGAATAAACTTCTTGAGGTGTCATGCCCTTCACTACCTTTTTGTAACTCCTATTAAGGACCAGTGTGGAAATACACCAGTGTTAATTGCCTCAATCCAAAAATAATTCTCTAATCCTTTGCCTTTAATCATCCTCCATGCTATCTCCATCACCATACATTTCTTGTGCTCTACAACATTGTTTTGTTGAGACGGAGTATGAGAAACTATCAAACATCTCTTGATCACATGCTCCTTGCATTAGGTAATGACCTTACTTGATGTGAATTATCCTCTTTGATCTCTTCAAAACTTATTTATCCTCTTTCCGGTCTCTACCAAGTTAAGCCATATTTTGAACTTTCCAAAAGCTTTAGCCTTATCCCAAAGAAAATACACCCACATCTTTGTGCTAAAGTCATCAATCACCAACAAGAAGTAGGAAGAATCACCCAATGCAGTGGGTAGCATTTTACCACAGAGATCTATATGTACAAGATCTAGAGGAGCCTTTGCATGATTCTTGGTTTCCTATGGAAATGCATGTTGATGATGCTTTCCCATAATACATGTATAGCTTCACACACATGATCTCTAAAAATGCTGGTAGATGTGCTATAATTCTAGACCTTTACATCTCTTTCAAGAATACAAAGCTCAGGTACCCAAATCTCTTGTGTCATAGCTTTTTTGTCCCCACTTCGATTCAAGTTGTAAAAGATGACAGCTCATACAAGTTGTTGCACTCTCTCTAAAGAGATGCCACAACCAGATAATCCATGAAAATTCAATAAATTCTCTAAGATAGTCTGGAAATGCGGTATATATAAATCTCTAGAAGGTAGCAGAGGCATTGGTGAGACCAAAAGGCATCACTTTATATGCAAAAGTGCCCCATTCAGTGATAAAAGTGGTCTTATATTGGTCAACTAGCTTAACGTGAACCTGCTTATATCCAGAAAAGCCATCCAAGAGAAGTTGTAAGCTTCTTTTCCTGTAACTCTTTCTAAAACATGTTCCATAAATGGCAAAGGATAATACAGTTGCAGCACTCACTTTCTTGAGATCTACACATACCCTAAGTTTTCCATTCTTTTTGAGTACTACCACTTTGGGGGACACCCATTGCATGTGCTCAATTTTGTAAATAAAATCTAATTTGATCAGTTTGTCTTCACGCATAAGTTTTCCATAATTTGGATTCATGGGATGGGCTCTATGTCTTAAAATTCAAGTGGAACTCCATTCATGTCCCTATACTTCCATGTAAACATGTCCTTGAATTCTTTAAGGAGATCAATGAGATCTTTTACCTCTTCCTCTATTAAATCAGTGGAAAAATAAACTGGCTTAGGGTCCTCACTGAGCTTAACCAGATCATGCTTCACATTGGTCCTTCATATGAGGGTCCAAAGATTTTGGATTTTTTCACCCTCTTGCCATAGATATCACACTTATACCAATGTAATCTCAAAATTACTTGGATATTCTTGACGCATCCTCTTCTAGTTATTCTTCTCAAGTTTTAATTTTGGTTTCTTTCTCAATCTCTTTTACGAGTTTATTTTTCCATTTTCGAGCTAATCTAGACATCTTTTCAGAGGGAACCTCTTCTAAGCTAATCTCTTGTGGGTTCACTATGTCGAGAATAGAATCCATTGTTTGGACATGAGTTATACTACTCCAATTTTCACCTAGAGTTTTGGCTTGTCGAATGATTCAATTACTCTAACATATTGTAAGAAATGTTCCTCGCTCTCCAATTCTATGAGGAGTTGGTACTTTCATTTTTAATGGTCTATTTCTCAATTTTTCCACAAAAAAAAATAGCTTTTCTTATTTTTCTAGCAACATCATCAGAATCACTTCCTTCAGATGATTCAGCTTGAGGTAAGTCTACAAAAGATAAGGCACTCATCATATAAAGGGAAATCTCTTCACTACCGGAATTCTTGAATTTAGATCCAATTTTATGTTGAACCACATTGAGGATACGCAATAGCTGCATCCAATTCTCACAATAAGATGGGTCTGGAATATGAGATATGTCATTCTCCTCATTTTTGACTTCTGTGCCAATATTTTTGAGATCCACATTGAGGGCTTCATTTATAAACTCTTCTTTTCGACAAAGATTTGTCGTTTGTAGATCAGAGATCTTGCCTTTACACATTAAACAGACACTTATTTCAGTGGATGTTTGTGAATGAAAGTAGTGTCAAATTCTAGATCTATGGGAGATCTAGTTACTAGGTGAGCTCTATGATTAGCCAAGTTGATTTTGATCATTTTCTCATGCTTTCTAAATTTTATTGCTTCTCCAATCATGGATCCTCAATAACTGTTTCATGAAAGGCCTACCTAGGAACATCATAGTTTGTATGTTCTTAAAAGGCATGGTAAGATTGCTTTGGTTGCCTTGTATGTAGATGACTTAACCATCACAGTTGACAATGAAGAAATAATCCAGCACATAATGGATATAATGAGCCATGAGTTTGAGATCATAGACTTAGGTCTTATGCATTTCTGTTTGGGGATTGAGGTCTGGTAAGAGTCAGGTAAGATCTTCATATCGCAGTAGAAGTATGCTTGGGAGATTCTCATAGCATTTGGGATGATCAACTACAAACCTGTGTTAATGCCTATGGAGGTGAATGTGAAGTATTTTGCAAAATATTCTTCACCATTAGTAGACATCAAGAAGTACAAGAAGCTAGTGGGGAAATTTATTTTTCTCAATAACACTAGACTTGATATTAGCTTCACAATTGGTGTTTTGAACAGATTTTCTAAAACACCACAAGAGAGTCATTAGAAGCAAGGGATGTGAGTATTTAGGTACATCTTAGGTACATCAGAGGTACTCTTAAGTATGGCACCACTTACAGTGTAGGTGACACTTACACTAGACTTGATATCAGCTTCACAATTGGTGTTTTGAGTAGGTTTTCTAACAACCACAAGAGAGTCATTAGGATGCGAGTACTTAGGTACATCAAAGGTATTCTTAAGTATAACAACACTTTTACAATGTAGGTGACACTCTTATGGGGTACTATGATTCAGATTGGGCAGCAGATTATGATTCAAGAAATCAGTTTCTAGATATTCTTTTTCACTTGGTTCTAGTGCTTTCTCTTAAACCAGTAAGAAGTAGCCCCCTATAGGCACTTTCTTCTACAAAAGCTGAGTACAAGGAAGTTTATTTTGTTGCTTGTGAAGCAATATGGCTGAGGAGGATTTTAGCTAACATGGGAGTTTAGATTAGTAGGGCTACATCCTTACAATGCGACAACACAGTTGCATGGCTATTGCCAAGAACCATGTGTTTCATGCTCGAATGAAGCATATTGAGATTCAATATAATTATGTGCAAGAGCTGATTGAGGATGAGATAGTGTAGCTAGAGTACTATTCTATGGACAAAAATTGTGCCGACATCTTCACCAAGGCTCTTGGGAAGAATTAGCTCTCTTGGCATCTACATCGACTTGGCATTTTGGCATTGGGCCAAGAACATCAGAGGTAGACATTGAGGGGGAGTGTTAGTATACACTCAATGCCCACCTTTCAACATGTATCTTCACATCTATGTTGTGAAGGCCCCCATTATGAGGAGAATCCATTGGTGCATATGCCTTTGGTGGGAACTTTGGCTTAGACATCCATGGGGTTATTATGGTGATCATTGAGGACAATGTGACCGTTGTTGAATTTGTAGCAATGTGATGAGCTATGGTGGATCAAATGCTAGAATCAACATCATTAACAAAGATATTAGATAATAATTAAGACGTGATTAGTGAGCAATTAACTGATAGCTTAATGTAGGCATGGATAATCAAAAACCAACAAATTCTCATTAGGCCAATTATAGAATTTACATCCAAGCATCCAATCCCACTAATTTCTCCTTGATTCACTCCACCTCTTTTGCTTAATTCTCTCCACCTCTTCCCAGAATATCTCCACACCTCCTAAATCTCCTCATGCTACCCTTTATTCTCTCCCAATAGATACTTCTCACCTTTTCATAACTTCTCTCACATTTACAGATTCTCTTTTACAACCTCTTGCCAAGGGCTTGTTCTCGCACACACCCTATTCACTTGTATATTTCAACACCTCCCCTCAAGTGAATACTCCTAGCACACCTGGACCCTATACCAAGTTTCCCTCTTACTTGATAGTCCGCGACCAGTGCCTAGTACACCTCCCCTCAAGTGAATAATCCTAGCACACCTGGACCCTATACCAAGTTTCCTTCTTACTTGATAGTCCACGACCAATGCCTCAAGTCCCTAAACTCATAGTCCTTGACACACACTCTCTCTCTCTATGTGTCCAAGGCTACTACAAGTGCTCGTGACCTTGACTAAAGTGCTCACACATACATCTACCACATGGCTTACATCATCGGTGGCTCTCAGAGGTGGTTTTACTCTATTGGGGCAGGTTACATTGGGTTGTGGGTTTTCTCTCTCTCTCTCTCTCTCTCTCTCTCTCTCTCAGAAAAGATGATCTGACTCCACTTCCTTAGGAGCCTCCATGAAGTTTGCCAATGTCGTTCCTTCTCCACTGGGTTTGCTGTATAGCAGGCTCTTGCCATGTGTGCTGGCTTTTCACAGTTGTGGCAAGTGAAGGTCCTTCCTCCTACTCTGCCTCTTCCTCATCCTCATCCTCGAGAGAATCCTCCTCGTGTGAAGAATGCTTTTTCTTCTCTTGCTGTTAAGTCCAGCCATTTCTTCTCTTTGCCTCTGGTCTCTTGCTCTATTAGTAGAGCTCCTTCTATCTCGTGTAGCTTCAATTCAAGTACATTCTTTAGTGTAGCTACAATTCAGGTACATTCTTTAGTGTAGCTACAGTATTTTCATATTCACCTTTGTCCACACTCTTCAGAAGCACTGCTAGTGCCTCATCATCTTCTACCTTCAGTTTGTTGCTTAATGCTTTTATATTTGTTCAAGTGTGTGATTAAAGGTTTACTTTCATTCATATCTAATTTGTAGAATTGCATTAACAGATTTATCTTTGAATTTTTTGCTTGTGTGCCAAATAATTTATTGAGTTCATCCCATGTATCTTTTGCCCACTGTATCCCTGTGATGTGATGAATGATTTCATCATTTAAACTGAGTGCGATAAGTCCCAATGCTTTCTCATTCCTTCTCTTCCACTCATTTTTCTCTCACCTCTAGGCATTCATCTCTTCCCTCAACTAGCCCCCAACCACAGATTTTTCCTCATGAGCAGATACATGGTTTTTGTCTGCCATGTGTAAAACTGCTCCCCATTAAATTTGGCTCTCTTGTGCTGTACTTATGATGATGTGAAGGGGATCTTACCTCTTGATCCAAATTCAAGATTCAAGGGCAGTGTCTACCCTTTTACAACTCAATCTGGTGTTTAGGTGATGATTACAATAGATTTATCAGCATAAAATCACCAGAAATTACATTAAACCAAGGGTAACAAATCTGTATAGAATGGTTGGAGTATCAAACCATCTCCGAATTGTAATATGAAGTTATAGGGATCTGTATCAGATACCCAATGATTAATTTGAACCCTCAATTGTACCAAAATATAGTGATTAGTATTGATTAATCATTGATTAGCAAATTAATCCTCTATTTTGTGTGCAGAAAATAGAGTATGCTAGGAGTCCAGATCTGAGGCCTTAGAGTTCAAATGAGCTCAAATCCTTTCAAGGCCATCAATAGCAATTAGTCTAGTAGAGGATTAATCCAAGAAACACAAGATTTGACCAAACATTGAATGCTTAATCTCTGTTTTACCAAAGCCACCTGCAGATTTGATGAAGAGCTTAGATCTCACTGTAGACTTGATCAAATCAAAATTTGTCTTCACCAACTTGTAGAGCAATCTTGAAAACCCCTAGGGCCAAGAGGAATTAGATCCATTGCATTTGGTGAAGAAGAAATCTAATTTTTTCCTCAGAAAATAGGCACCTGTAAAAATGCATAGAGCTGCAGCAACGCGTGGCGGTTTGATGCACCGATTTGATGAGCTGAATGGTGGGGAGGCTGGCTATGCTTGCCTAGAAGCTTTTGCCCTAATGTTACTCTCGGAGGGAGATCAAGCCCCTCCACTAGTTGGGGGTACAGAGAGCTTGTTGAAAACAACTAAAAAATGATTATTTCTTAATCATCTACTAATCCTAATTAGTAAGATAATGGGCTCATAAATTTGATGGATTCTAGGCTAGGCTCTGATACCATGTTGAATTTGCAGCAATGTGATGAGCTATGGTGGATCAAATGCTAGAATCAACATCATTAACAAAGAGATTAGACAATAATTAAGATGTGATTAGTAAGCAATTAACTGATAGCTTAATGTAGGCATGGATAATCAAAAACCAGCAAATTCTCATTAGGCGAATGCCTCAATTTATAGGGTTTACATCCAAGCATCCAATCCCACTGATTTCTCCTTGATTCACTCCACCTCTTTTGCTTGATTCTCTCCACCTCTTCCCAGAATCTCTCCACACCTCTTAAATCTCCTCATGCTACCCTTTATTCTCTCCCAGTAGATACTTCTCACCTTTTCATAGCTTCTCTCACATTTACAGATTCTCTTTCACGGCCTCTTGCCAAGGGCTTGTTCCCACATACACCCTATTCACTTGTATATTTCAACAACCGTGTCTGTTGCGTAACTACCTGCATTGTATACGCACTACCACACCACTTATAGCACATATATGGATGTAATTATCACAAGCTAAGGTATCCAATGCTTGTGAGTATCCATACCCTCTACACTTAGTACTTCCTCCATCCAAAATCTGTTTAGATTGCCATCTAAACTCTACTTGAAAGTGCATGGGTGGAAAACACCATCAAGTAGAGTTTATATTTCCATCTAAACTCTACTTGAGAGTGCACGAGTGGACAACATCATCACATTGTACCTATCTCAAAAGTTTATTCTCTATCTATTGCATTGCCTATTGCACTTTGTTTTGCTATCTATATTTTCAGTGTGCTATATTCTTATACATACCTGTCAAAGTTTAGCCTTGGGTCTTGATGATAATGTGGAGATGGCATAAGTTTCTAGTTCTTTGTATATTTTTATGTTCCTTATGTTGTTCCTCCTTGGTTTTGTCTTGGGATTCTCTGCTTAGGTCCAAATTTTATCTTGTAAACCCTTGTTTGTGATAGAGTTGGGAAGGTTTATGATTGTTTGGATGAGGCTTGAAGTTTGCGAGTAATTGTACTTACCGACTCAATCGAACCTGCTTGTAATAAAGTGAGTAATTCTTGAATCTCCAAGGAGACTTGTCTTGTTTTCATTCTGCAAGAAGGACTCTCGTGGTTCTTTGCTCAAACTTGATGGTTATGGTCCTTATCCTTCAAGTCAATGTTGTAGTCATGTTTAGCAATTCTAAGGATGATTTCTTCTAGTATAGTTCTTGCAAAAACTACCTTCCATAGGATAGAGAATGGCATTAATGAGAGGATATCACTATTATTTATCTTTCACTCGAGGGGGGCACTCAAATATGTAAGCGTAGCATGTGGGTTCAACAGAAGGGATTTTTAAAATCCCCTTTTTACACATTTTTTACATACAAAAGGGTACCATTTAAAGGAGGTATTCACGGGTTGAATAGAAAAAGGGTATGTTTTCATGAAAAATTCACTAATAAGGAATTTTTAAAATAAGCCTTGAATGCACGTGATACAAAGAGTTTACTTATAGTGAAACCCCCAAGATCTTTCATTTAATAATAACCACACAAGGAAGGTGTGGGTGTACTTCATGAAAGAGAAAAGTGAAGTGCTTGCTCACTTTCAAAATTTCAGAATGTTGACTGAAATACAAATAGGTTTGCAAACTAAGTGCTTGAGTTCAGATAGAGGGGGAGAATATTTATCTAATGAGTTCAATGCATATCTAAAAAAGCATGGAATTCAGAGCCAATTTATATGCAAGTACACTCCACAAAAAAAAGGTTACCGTATTGTAAAGAGGAAGAACACGCACATTGTAGAAGTTTCTCATGCATTAGTGGCTAAGAAGAGCATGCCTCATCATTATTATGAAGAGGACCCCCACAGCAGGATGGTATGACCCCATAGGAGAAGTATAGTGGCAAAAAACTAGATTTGTTACACCTGAAAGTTTTTGGATGCATTGCATATGTACAAATTCTTGATGAGCTATGCAATGAGCTTGATTCGAAGGCTGAAAAATGTGTTTTCATTGGTTACTCCCTTGAGCAAAAAGGGTACAGATGTTATAACCTTGTCATACGCAAGGATTTGATGAGATGAGCTGGTATGTTGATGTAAAAGACTCGATTGGGGTTGATGCACAAGAACATGTGGTTGCACAAAATGCAAGTCAACAAGCACAGTTGTTAGGTGGAATGAGAGAGTCCTCTAATAGAGTGGGTCTATTGATAGACCATGGAGTGGTCGACTGCTAGAATGTCAACCCTGCAAATTCAACATGTGCATCACATAAAGGCAAAGAGAAGGTCAATGAGCCCCTTGGTATGCCTAACATTTCAGCAAGGAATTCATTTGTTGATGGAGAGTTTAGTGGCTCAAAACAGAGCCTTGACGAGGAGTTTGGTATTCCAGCTATACCAGGACACCTAGTGTAAGGAAGGTTAAGGAAACCATAGGACACCAAGGATAGATCCTGGATTCATAGTTTGAATAGAGTAAAAAACCATGTTTAGGGATTGATGTATGATGGTTATGTAGCTCACCATTATGCATACATGGCCAAGGTTGTGCAGGATGTTGAATCCACATGTTTTGAGGATGCTATTGGGAATACAAATTGGGATACAACCATAGATGAAGAAATGGCTGCATTGGATGCAAATAAGACATGGGAATTGGTGCTTTGCTGCCTAAGGGTAAAAAGGTTGTTGGATATAAGTGGGTCTATAAAGTGAAACACAACTCAGATGGAAGCATTACCAGATACAAGGCGAGATTGGTTGCCAAAGGTTATGCTCAAACCAATGGCATTGATTATGAGGAGACATTCAACCCCGTTGCCAAGATGGCAACCATGAGAGCTGTTGTTGTAGTGGCTACATCACAAGACTGGGTTTTATATAAGATGGATGCAAAGAATGCATTCTTGCATGGTGAGTTGCAAGAAGTATATCTGGAACAACCACTCAGTTATAAGTCACCCATATTGTGTTTAGGTTACATAAAGCCTTGTATGTCTTAAAAGCAGGCATCGAGAGCATGGCATAATAAGATGGTAGTATCTTATCACCATTGGCTTTTATATGGAAAATGCTTACCATTCACTCTATATGTAGAAGAGTGATAAGGGGATTGTGGTCATCACCATCTATGTGGATGACTTGATTATTGGCGAGTGACAATGAAGAGAAAGTTGAGAATGCAAAGGGTCTCCTCAAGAAAAAGTTTAACATAAACGATTTGGGAGAGTTGAGATAATTTCTTGGCATTGAGGTCACCAGAATAATGGTTATCATAAAGATAGTATGCATTGGACATGTTGTCCAAATATGGTACCATTGAATCAAAATGGCAAGTTGAGTGCAAACACAGGTGAGATTTTGGAGAATGCCACTATGTACAAGAAGATAGTGGGCAGCTTGATCTATATAATGATCACTAGGCCAGACTCAAATTACACAATTGGGTTGGAGAGCGAGTTTATGCAAAACTCGGAAGCCACATTTGGATAATGTGAGGCGCACAGTACGCTACGTGAGGTCCACATTGGATTATGGTCTCTTTTATGAGGCTGGTATAGGGTTACATATGTATGAGTACACTCATGTAGATTGGGCTAGTAGCATCTTGGTGTGGACAAAACATCTACTAGCAGGTTTATGTTCTTTGGGAGTGGTTCTATTACATGGAGTAGTAAGAACCACCCAACAGTTGCCTTATCAAGTACAGAGATAGAGTACACGGGTGTTGAGATGGGACGACATGTGAGATAGCTTGGTTACGTAAGATACTTAGAGATTTGGGGCTGCATGTGGATAGGCAGGTTGTCATCTATTGTGACAACCTTAGTAGTATAAAGTTGGCCAGGAACCCATTATTTCATACACGAACTAAACATATAGAGGTATGTTATCACTTCATCAGAGAGGACTTAGTAAGAGATGTTAATCTTGTGTATGTTAGCACAGAGGGACAAGTGGCTGACATTTTCACCAAAGCCTTAGGAGCAGAGAATCTTTATAGATTTCATACTATGCTTAGAGTCTTAGAGATAGAGTTGAGCTTGAGGGGGAGTATTGAGATATCAAGCTCAACACTAGCTGTTGGCTGACACTCATGATGTGCCTGGGTGACTGTTTCACATTTACACCACTGGCATTTTTGGTGTTCCTAACACAACGGATCTTCACCAATGATTCTATAGCTGGCCTACGCCTACCTAGTCCAACCAAGTTATGGCATACCATCTTGCCAACTCACCTATTTAGTGTATTCACATTATGGACTACTTGTACATAGTACTCTAGTACTTATGTTGGATTATCACTTATCTTTTGTAGCCTTCTTTTGAGAGTAAGAAGAAGAAGAAGATTTCATCCTTTCGTCCTTGTGTGTGTGTTATTCATTGTTGTGTGAGTATGTGTGTGTGCTTGTTGCAAGATCTCAAGCTCTTTCTCTTCCCCAAATCTTTTAACACCTTTCATGGCACAACTTGCACCACAAACAATGTCCCTCTTGGGTCAACGCCCCTTAATCCTCACCACCATAACAAGATTTATCATCAAGAAGGAAACAAATGGGTGGGTGCCTAAGAGCATAATTCAATCATAGGGATAATAGGAACATCAATCTATGGTTACTTAAATAGGGATTGAAACCTGTCTCTAAACACCAATAATTGTAGGAAGGAACCATACCATATGATCTCAAAACCCCCCTCCCCCCCAAAACTTGGTGGGTTTTTTGAAGAGAAGTTGCTATGAGACTAGGGCTATTATGAAGGTAATAATTACAAGGCCTTGACATGGTCCCCTCACTGCCCTCAACCACGAACTCCACAAGCTCTACCCACACCAAACATATGATGGGTACCCAAACCACTTCTCAAGGCACAAGGGTATTTTAAAAGAAATAATTGTAACTAGGTGCCTAAATCTACCGCATCAAAGTTTGCACCCTCTATACCTCTTAAATCTACCATATCAGCAAAATATGTGCCCTCTATACCTCTCCAAAAGTCAACATAGTAGTGTGGATAGCAAAATCCCCCTTGGAGCTACAATCATGATGCAACCCACCATAAATAAAGGGTAAGTGAAACTAGTAGAGACTCAACCAATAGTGGGAAGCCTACTATGCTTCAAGAGGGTAGACATTCCATCCACAAAAGTAATCCAAAAAACAATCGATAATGATTTTAATATTCTTCTTGTTGCTACCTTGCTTCAACTATTGGCCGACGTTCTCACCTCGCCATCAAAAAACATAGAGCCTCAGCAAACAAGAGAGTGACAAGTCCATAAATCTACTTACCTTAATAAATTTTATTCAAGATACATTCTCTAGCCTTGCCATATGGGCCAGAAACGGGTGCAAAACCCTTGTCCAATGCCAAATGTTAAAGAAAGCAGTGAAATGTCAAAATAAGCAGTTGTGCTAGAGAAGTTGAAGAATAATACAAGTAAAGAAGAAAGTAGAAGTGTTGGTGAGTTGTAATGGAGAGTCCCTCATGGAAGCACACTATGCCTTTTCTCAATATATCCACCAAAGTACATCACAAACGGATGGGGGGGCCATGGTAGGCAAAAACCTAGTCCATGGTATGACTCATCTCTTGGAGGGCTCTTAGAGGGGCATTGACAAATGGCATATGATATTGCTGCACACACAACTCATTCACACCGTACCTATCAGATCACTATGAGCTCTATTTTGTCCACATCTCCTCATGAAAGCACTCAATTACACTTCCGAGGATTAGGGAACCAACATTATGCAAAACTCAAAAAATTAAATGTTCTTTGATCTGCATACATGTTTGCACATATGTCATTCATGTGGTCATGCATGTTGTTTCATCTGCATACATGTTTGCACACATGGCCACACACGTTCTTTCACATGCAAATGCACCTTTTCACACCTATGATCATGCACATTCTTTCACATACAAACACATGTTTGCATTGGCCCCGCGCATATCCTTTCACCTAGCCATGCATGTTCCTTCACCTAGCCATGCACGTTCTTTCACACGCACACATGTTCATATACCTATCTTTCACCTAGCCATGCACATTCTTTCACCTACAAATGTATGTTTTCACACTTGTCATTCATCACCTATCACCATGGATGCTCTTTCACCTGTGAATGCATGTTTGCACATTGTCATTCACTTATGAACACATATTCGATGCCCCTGTACATTCAAGTTTCTTCAATTGGCATGCAAACACACAAGTTCTGCCTTATGAATGTATGAAGTTCCCTCACTATACCTACGTATCGGAGCCCCCCCCCCCCTTTTTTTCTCACTATTTCCTATGTTTCTAGACATACTCTTGCCAGGTTTATCCATGATATCACTCCCATTCACCCACCACCCTCTCTATGCAAAGCTCTGAACTCCATTTTTCAAGCTATTTGTCATCCTAGCATCATGGCTCAAATCAGTAGTAGTAAAGCTTCAAATGCCTCCTTTTATCCCATCATATTGAATTCCTCAAAAAAGAGAAAATTCCTCGAGGTGCACTACCTCTTCATAGCAGCATCTCTACCCATTCCCCCTAGGCCCGACCCTTAAGGTGCACCGCCTCATTGAATAGAGGGTATCACCAATGAGAGCACCTTAGGCCCAACCCCACTTTAGAAGATAGGTGAACACATTATCTCCAATAATGGCTTCTCTAGTCATTTACTTCAATCATCCTTGGACACATTGTCTCCAAGAATGGCTTCTCCGTTAGATGACAATGAGATCCAAATAATCTTAGAGCCGATTGACGGAAGTCATTTACTATGGTCATCCTTGGACATGTTGTCTCCAAGAATGGAATCTCCATAGATGAGTGTAAGATCCACGTGATGTTGGAATTACCACCACACCAATCAACTACAAGGGGTACATAGATTCATGGGGCATGTAGGGTATTACAAAAGATTTATCTTCTTTAATGCCGTATATGCCAGATCCTTGTATAAACTCCTAATTATCTTGAATAGACAAACAAGTGCCAACGGGCATAAAAAAATCTAAAGAAAGCATTAGCACAAGTGCACCCATCCTGAGATCCCCCAAAAATCTTTTTTTTAAACATTAGCCTAAGTGCACCCATCCTAAGATTCCCCAATTGGGATTTAATTTTCATTTGTATATCGATGCTTTCAGCATTTGCTATTGGATATATATTAACACATGGACTTCCCTATTATGACCTTTTCTAGCCATCAACTCGATGATGTTTAATGCAATCATACCATCACTAGCACAATGCATCACCCAATGGTTGCTAATTCTTTTGAAATTGAAAACACTACCATGAGAAAGGGATTTGTGGAAAGGTATCCATGGATATCCATGCCATCTTTCTAGAATTCCAAATTGATAAGCTCCTCTAGGAGTGGAAGTTGATCTTTCCACCACTGATGACCATGTACTACAAGAATGCAGTAAAGACATTACCCACTTTTTAACCAATGGATTTCCAAAAAACTATCCCATCAAGAGAAGTACAAAGAGACACACACCTCATTAGGAAGGCTTCCCCTTATCATTTGATAATGGGAATGCTTTACAAGAAGGATCAAGAGATAGCATCATGAGGAAATAAATTCTTGAAGATAAATTTATTATTGACCTTGAGTAAGTTTGTCCATTCTCTCATAGTCAAAACTATGGTGGCCTCTTTAGAGATGCAGCTAAATTTATCTAATGCAATGATGAATGCCAATTTTTTCCCATGGTCCAAGAGAAGGATCGTATTTCCATATTAGCCCAACTGCTAAGGACCCCATTGCATTTTATTGTAGTCACCATTGAACCAAGTGGCCTGAGGCTGAAGCAACACAGAAATGTAATGATGCAAGATCTAGTGCCAATTTCCTATATGAAAATGTGATTACTCATTTTGGTTTCCTGCTAGAAATAGTGGTATGCATTCTGTAAACAAAGTGGTGGAGTACTTGTTGAAAGAATTCCTTATGTGGTAAAAACACTTTACTAGCCATAATAATGGTATAAAGAATTCCTTATGGTACAAACACTTTACTAGCCATAATATGGTACAAACACTTTACTAGAGCCATAATAAAATTGGCCAAGTCAAGAGCATAAATGTGCACCATTCACACCAAGATGGTTGAGGCATCTAGAGGTGATTGGAAGCATAAGTTACACTTTGCTTTATGGACCTAAGTTGTACTTTTTTCTATGGACCTACCCTACTGGCTACAAGGTAGGTTATGAAACTGCACACCTTTCTAGCTCTTGCATTTAAGATTGACAAAGTCATGCCAATTGAACACGTGGTTTCAAGCCTCCAAATTGCAACAAGAAATAATCTTAAAGAAAACTCCCCTCACAGAGAGGTTAGTTGCTGATAGAGAAACTACATGATAAAAGATTGTGCTCCACTTACAGATTAATGGTTGAAAAAATACAGTGCATGGAGTAATTTGGATGATCAACTTCGTAAACACTAAAACTCAACACTCCTCTTGCCTCATCGATCGACCACTTCCTCAAACCATTATGGAGATTCAAAATCTCCCTAGAAAAGACGAAGAGACCACCCCCAAAATGCCAATCTCAATAACCCTTCATGGAGGTTACCAAGAGTACCCTGGCTAGCCAAGAAACGTACACGCCAAGGAATGTATTATACCCAAGAAAAGACAGTAGCTAGAAGCCTACCTATAAGCAAAGCAAGAGCCTCAAGAAAAAGACTTAGTAGCTAGAAGACTACCTATAAGCAAATCAAGAGCCTCAAGCAAAAGTGTTTCCCATGTCTAGATCCCCGTCACTCAAGATGTTAAGAGCTCAAGGATTCTACGAGGGAAAACCTTCGTTTGGGTCCCAAAAACCTTATGATCCACACATATCAATCTCCTTAGCCAAAGAGAGTTAAGCGGTGCCCCTCCCAAACTGTAGTTCAAGCATAGCATTTGGATCTTGAGAAAGTTACTAGAAGCTAAAGGCTTCTATGATAAAGGGAACTCCCACATTTAGATTTCGAGGTCAAGAGAACTCGTGCCACAAGCCTCTATAAACATGCCATCATCAAACACCAAATTAAATATGGAGTGGCAACCTAAATCCATGCCTCTTCTTGATGCCACCCCCAAAGAAATGGAGAGAAGTGGGACTACCACCTCAATTCATGAGTCAACACCACCTCCGAAGGTTTTGAAAGAGTCCATGGACACAAGTAGTAAGAGGCATCACCAAACAATCCCATGTATGATGGCCCTACCCATCTCAAAAGACCACCTACGATGCAAAACCCTCAAAGAATCAAAGACCAACTTGGCATTTCCAAGGTCCGACAACACCCTCATGCGCACCAAGTCAAAACACCAACTCAATAGCTGTTATATGCACATTATGTGTGCATATACTAGGAGGCTAACCCACGTTAGGCTTGTGAGCATGGGAACAAGCTCTAGTGGAGCATGGGTTACTAGGAGGCTAACCCACGTTAGGCTTGTGAGCATGGGAACAAGCTCTAGTGGAGCATGGGTTAAACCCACGTTAGGCTTGTGAGCATGGGAACAAGCTCTAGTGGAGCATGGGTTAACCCATGCTCCACTAGAGCTTGTTCCCATGCTCACAAGCCTAACGTGGGTTAGCCTCCTAGTATATATGCACACATAATGTGCATATAACAATAGCTTTGGAAGGCCAAATCTTAATCAAGCACACCAATGAAGATGACAATAGTTGGCTTCAAAGGTTTCATTATGGATGGGCAAGCAATTTTCCACCTTTACTCATTAAGCTTGCAAGGTAAGCTGCAAACAGCATAGCCCCTCTATCAATTATATGGACATACATACTTGAAAATAATTAGAAACCTTATGTTTAAATTAAAGCAAAATATAGAACCCCCCCCCACGTCCTTACAAATAGAAAACACATGCTCATACACACCTTCTCCCTATATGCACACTTTCACTCACATGGGGATATGCCTGTGATGCTGCAGCATGAAGCGTCTCTATCAATATCTGAGTGAGCTAATCTAATGGCCGTCCCGGCACACATGGACATGATTTTTGAAAAATATTTCCCCCTTCCTCCTTGTTATTTTTTGTCATTATTTATTTTATTTTTATAAAAAAATCCTTATTTTTCCCCTAAAATTTTTAAAAAAAGAATGTGTGACCACCTGTCTATAGACCTGTGGGGCGGCCCACATGGCCACATGGCACAACTCAAGCCCCATGCAGGCCATGGCTCACATGTCCTACATCTGACAACATGCAGGAAAATGGCTTGATGAGGCTACTCAAGGTAAAACTCTAGGCAAAGCTGAGGCAAACAGGTGGGCCAAGCCATAACAAGGGATCGACATTATCACTAGAGGAGTATAAAGGCCAAAAGAAGAAAGGGGGAGGCGAAGAATGGAGAACTGAAGTGGAGAGTTAAGGGAGAAATGAATTGGAGAGTTAAGGGGGAAGAAGGGAGAAGTGAAGTGGTGAGGTAAGGGAGAAATGAATTGGAGAGTTAAGGGGGAAGAAGGGAGAAGTGAAGTGGTGAGGTAAGGGAGAAGAAAAGAGAAGAGAAGCAAATGTAAAAAGAAGAAAGGAGGGGGAGAAGAAAAAGTAAGAAGGAGAAGAAGAAAGAAGTGAAATGGAGAAGGAGAAGTCAAAAAATGGTAAGTTGTAAGAGGGAGTAGAGGAGAAGCAGAAAAGAAAAGAGGAAACAAGACAAGAGGAAGCAAGGCAAGAAAAAGTGGAGAGAAAAGAATAATAAGATGGGGAGAGATTTTTCTTTTCCCTATTCAGATTTGCCTTAGAAGAGTGGAAAAGCAAGATTTTTTTTTGGGTCTTTCTCCTATGAAGAAAATCATGAGAGAGAGAGAGAGAGAGAGAGAGAGAGAGAGAGAGAGAGATTCTGTTCCATGCTTATCCACATAAGAGTAGAACCAAGTAGAAGCAAGATAAAGTAGAGAGCACAACGACAAGCAGCACAAAGAACAAAGTCAATTGTGAGAACACCCAAACCCAAATCGCAAGACAAGCAGCAATGCCACCTCCCACCCCTTCCGGACAAGCACACCTCGAAGGGACATCAACTTCAAGTCTCATTCGAGAAATGGATTGTCTTGCAGGTGCACACCCAGAAGGTCCAACTTCATATATACTTCAACAAGTCTAAATACCTAGGCCAAAAGACCACATGCATAATTGTAGATTCCAATAAGCCAAAAGCACTCACTCTCAGACATGCATAGTACACCACACTTCTCCCACTTTATTACAATCCGGTCTTCCGTCTATTCATCATAGCCATACGTCCCCTTGCACACCTAGAAAGTCCAACTTCATATATATTTCAACCTGTCCAAATACCTATACCAAAAGATCATACGAATAATCATAGATTCAAATCAACCAAAAGCACTCACTCATGCATGCATAGTACACCACGCTTTTCCCACTTTATTACAATTCGGTCTTCCATCCGTTCCCGTCATAGCCCTCTACCCCCTTTTATTAAGTCTTGGTTTATGCTATGTCCAACCCTCTTCAACAAGTCCAAATACCAAGACCAGAAGACCACACACATAATCGTAGATTCTAGTAGTCTACCAAACCCAACAAGCAGCAATGCGACCTCTCACCAAATCCCAAAGGGACATCAGCTTCAACTCTCATTTGAGAAATGGGTTTATGCAATAATTTTCTTATCCCTTTGTTTTCCTTCTTATTTTTCTCCCAATGAGTGGGTAGAGTGGCTCCCCATAGTGAGTGGGTAAAGTGGCTCACAAAAAGTCTTGCAATTACACTCACAAAAAGTCCAACTTCATATATACTTCAACTAGTCCAAATACCTAGACTTGAAGACCACACGCATAATCATAGATTCCAATCAACCAAAAGAACTCACTCTTAGGCATGCATAGCACACCACACTTCCCACTTTATTACAATTCGGTCTTCCGTCCCTCCGTTATAGCCCTCCGTCCCCTTTTATTAAGTCTTGGTTTATGCTATGTTCAACCCTCTTCTCAACAAGTCCACATACCCATACCAGAAGACCACACACATAATCATAGATTCTAATCTACCAAAACCACTCACTCTTCGGCGTGCATAGTACACCACAGTTTTACCACTTCATTGCAATTTGACCTTCCTTCATAGCCCTCATCCCCTTTTATTAAGTCATGGTTTATGATACGTCCAATGCTCTTCTTGCATTAGACACTTTTCCCACGTCATTGCAATCCAATCATAGGCCCCATCACTTTGATTGAGTCTTGTTTATGCTACATCTAGCCCTCCTCCCCCATTACACCTTCAAGCTATCTATGTACCTACCAAGACTAAGAAGATAACCCTTGCATAAGGAACATCAAGTCCAAGAAGCATGGAAGCATGATGGCAGAGGAATCCACCCCCACCTCCCCAATCGATCGAGAACCCAAAAAGTGCCTTATGGATATTCTTGATCCATTTGCCGAAATTGGAGCCACAATTAAAGAAGATTCGTGCTTTGTAGAACTAGAAATACTCCATAAGGTCCGAGGAGAAATCATCCATGCACGTCAAGACCCACCCTTGGAAATCACTATAGGGTAGCCTATCCACCATCGGAGTACATCCTTCAACTACTAGAAGGTAGCCCCTAGCTTAACAAGCTCAGCCTCAAAGCCTTGTGAACACAACCACCATGGGGCTCGGAGTTTTCTCTTACCCTTTACTTCATCAAGTCCACAACCATAAAAATGGTAACATGAGGGAGGTAGAGCCATCCACCTCTAAATGTTTCAAATAAATTCCATAGCAAGAAAGAAGCCATGGGCAAAGATTTGCATCTTGTAACCAAATACGACCATAACACAAAGTCAATGACTCATTATTCCAAAGCTGGTGCCCCCAGCTAGGGAACTCACTTTCCTCACCCACCAAAAGGCTAGAGACTAATACAACCAAGTATCACTCACCATTCTAGCCAAGATACTTACAAGCAACCAAAAAAATGGGTGGAGGCCTTTACCATAGTGATGAAATCCAAGTCTCCCACAAGAATCTAGTAAGAAATTTACATTGCGCCCACATGCCCATACAATTTCTATGTCATGCCATCTCAGCAAAAAATTCCATTTCTTGTTCCTTGACTAGCTTTGTCCCACCTTATGAAGATGTTGCATTCCTTTGCCCCATCTTCTCCCTAGAAGACAAAAGTTGGAAATGACCCACAACCCCTCAAATACCTCACCTAAGGTGCCCATGGAGGATCATATGACAGCCCACAAGCTAACCGCAATGGATGACTAAAGAAACCATGGTCCCATTTAGCTTAAGAAGTTACATGTTTGAGCCACATGACTTCTTCACATAGGAAGTTTGCCAAGGAAGTCCACGCTGAAGAGTAGCCCCTCAAGAAAGTTAACAAGTAACACCACATGATTAGGCTCCTTTGCAAATCCCTCACCCACTCCCATAACTTTATGGCTCACCCTAACCCTCCTTGAAACACATCCCAATAAGCGATTACCTAGTGAACCACAACCTTTGTGGTGAGAATCCAATGGCCAAGGTCGTAACCCTTGAGGTCTCCAAGCTCTAAAACTCCTTGAGAAACAATTCCATCGCGCCTCCTGCGAGCATTTGTCACATCCCCGCATTGCACTACGGATACTCGTCCCTCCTCTCACCTCACTTCACTCGCACACACTCACTAGCATACATTAGGGAGAGAGATTAGCAAGAGGATTAGCAAGAGAAAGACTCAATTGCACAATGGGAGAGTCTGTTGTATTATGAGAGATATTCACTTATATACATGGCCATAAGTGTTCACACTCACTTAAATTGTGGCTGATCGAGCACAATTTAAGTGAGTGTGAACACTTATGGCCATGTATTATGAGAGATATATATTCACTTATATACATGGCCATAAGTGTTCACACTCACTTAAATTGTGGCCGATCGGGCACTTTAGGCTCGTAAGAGGCCTAATGCTATTATAATGACTACTCTCATAATATATCCATGAAGTACATCACATAGGACTTCATCCTAACTTGCTACCACACGCTCTTGAAGCGAGAATTGCCATAAATACTATGTCACACCATTACGGGCGCCTGTCCAAGTTGTAGCTTTTTGGACACCATTGCTTCATGTCTTGAATGTATGACCCTTTGGTGTATCTACCTTGACTCCTCGATGTAAGATAATGGTGGTAGCTCTTGTTAACCCTAGGAATGGGTTAACTTCCCTCCCTTCGTGATGGTGTCGTGTCCTCGTGATTGCATTGAAGACCATTGTGTGGGATGGCATCTACATTGTAATCACTTGTGTCCTATAGCTTCCCAATGGATGCAGGCACAAATGAAAAAGAAAACATATTGTCATGGCTTGGCACTATTGAAGTGGATAATATTGCTTAGAGGCATGGAATTTCACGGGGCGGAAAAAAGGATGTCTAGTGCATTATGTCCATGCAGGCTTTCGTCGTGGGTGACACAAACATGCAACCTCTGAGACGTATGATCTTTTATATGATTTCTCAAGACTCAGAGAAATAAGGGGCCAATTACAACATGTGAAGGCACATCTAACGTGCAGCTACCCAAACTTCAAAAAAGAGAGAGATGGGAAAAAAGGCATATGTTACATGCAAGCACATTTATAAATTTTCTTGCTTGTTTTGGGGCTTCATTAGAATGAGAACATGTACATGCACCATCCAATCCTCTTAACTATAAATGTTTTAATCACTTTGAGCTGTATAAGAAGTAATTGCATAGGTGTCAAAGGAATTACTTTCTGAGAAATGTAAGCATAGCATGACTATGGTTTTTAAAATGTTTTAGTTTGACTTTTTTGACATTTATTAGAATGCAATGTTTTTTCATTGACTCTTTACCATACTTGAACCTAAGGGATTTCATTTTTAATGGTGCCTAAGGGATTTCATTTTTAATGGTGCCTTTTTTTAGCATTGAACATGTTAGAGGTTGCAGCTTTTCACTATGAAGATTATTTATACTTAAGTATATATATACATGCCATCATGCATTCATGTATGCAAATGTACTTAACCTTGACAAATCATCCCATCATGCATATATATATATATATATATGTGCCATCGTGCATTCATGCATGCAGATGTACTTAACCTTGACAACCAAAAGTTTTTGAATATTGTTTATATATGAGTATATATACATGCCATCATGCATGAAAAAGAAAAAAATAACTTTGAGAAATCATCCCAATTTCTCAACAATCTCTTGATTTGGCATAGATACCAAAATTAGCATCATGATCCATAAAGACTTTCTTACATAAGACATAAACATCACATTTGACCTTTCATAACTGTAACATTAACATATCAAACTAAGAAGCTAGGGTTATTGTGGGTTACCTTTTATGAGCTAGGTTTTTCTAGAAAATATTTATTTGTTGGTGGGTTGTTACACTTGCCGAGTTCCTTATTGTGCCAGTATTGAAATACACTTGAAAATTCTTTAAAAAAAGCTTGCAAATAAAATCCCCCATCTGTTTGAAGATGAAAAACTATACTCATTTTAAGTTTAGTAATCCAAAATCTTGGTCTACCGTAATGTTCCCAAGAAATCCATGAAATCACAGTATTCCCCTTTGTGACATCTTTTGCTAATTTAGCTTGATGTGAAGGTATCATCATATACACACTTATCACCTTGTCATTTATCTATATTTTCCAAAACTCATCAAGAATAAAAATTTAAAATTTCTAGGTAACATTCAAGCCAAATACATATAAGAAGTCTTTAAGGAAGAGAAAGTGATCCACTCTAAGGCTATGAAAGTATGTTGTGGTAGGCAAGAATCTTTAAATATATCTTGGCCAAGTTTTTTTTATAAACATTTCTCACTGACTTAGAAGTTGGTCTTTCTAAGATATTTTAAAACTTTTCAAGATCCCTATGTAGTTCTTCCTTGAATAGCACCCTCCTTCTAAGTAAATCATTTAGTCTTTCTCTCAAAGAACTATTTAGACCTCTAGGTAGCATCTTCCTAAGGAGAATTCCAAGTCCTTTCTCATTCTTAGATTACAAATAAATGTCATGAAATCATATAATTTATAGATGCACATGTCGCTTTCATAGCGTTCTTCCTAATAAATATTGAAAGAAACTTTGAAGATGCTATCATTAATGGTATCCATACCTTCAATTACTTTAAACATTGATGGTATCCACAATGTTCTTCCTAATAAATATTGAAAGCAACTTTGAAGATGCTATCATTGGTGGCATCCATACCTTCAATTACTTTAAACATCAGGGGAATAACCATCAATTCTCAGTCCTCCAAACTCCAGCAGAGTACCACGATAAGAAATTCAAGCTTTTGATTGATTCAGGCAGTACTCATTCTTTTACTTCCCCAGAATGTCTGCGTAAATTAGTCCTAAATCAAAACATCTAACTTTAAGATAATTGAACTATCAAATTATTAGTATAAGCTAAGGAATGTGTTTTAGATGGTTTCACAATTTAACTCCTCCTAGTTATAC
This sequence comes from Cibotium barometz, assembly GCF_041138505.1. Taxonomy (NCBI): domain Eukaryota; kingdom Viridiplantae; phylum Streptophyta; class Polypodiopsida; order Cyatheales; family Cibotiaceae; genus Cibotium; species Cibotium barometz. The sequence continues at coordinate 9,424,689 of NC_141058.1, forward strand.
AAAGTTGAAAGATTTGTTCCCCTCCCTATCAGAACTACATGGATATGTCTCACGGGAAACCTTCAATCTTGATGAATTTATTCTTCAGCAAATCATCATCAAAATGAGATTCTAGTCTTATCAAATTCTAAATACCAAAGAATTTTGAAAATTTTCTACTTACTTCTTAGAAAAATTGCATTTCTATCTAGCCTTAGAGTACCTCATGTATTTTTTATCAATTGAATTCCAAATTTGAGATTTGGTAGTAAGCTGTAGACTAGATTATCTTGACATTTAAAGATTCTATGACTATTTTAATTTTCCTTCAATTGGTCATGTCTATGGATCAAGAAAATTTCTTATCAAATTTAGCTTGTGTGTGAAAATAAGAATACATTACACACAAGTTTTTCTACCTTAATCATACAAAAATTGAATAGAGTTACCCACATGATTCATAACTTTTATCAAGTAGAAGTGTACTTAGCTATACTTTGGATATCCTTCGTCCACTTGTAGTTTTGATATGTACATCCATGTAGTTCTCCTTGTAGCATAATCATTAGTATCAAAGCTTCTCCAAGAAAAGGAGAAGAAGCAAACAAATTACTTTTGTGCTTTTCACACTATAACATCCACATCATAAATCATCTTTAAAGCTTTTGCCTGTAGTAATGTACTTCACCAAAGTTTGGCAGTACATTTGAAGTCCACCTTAGTCTTTCCTACTTCTTATAATATCCTAAAGTTGAAGTAATCTTCAAGCCCCTTGATCCATGTCCCCATTCCTCTTCCCAGTCTAGTTGAATTTGGAAGAATGACACGCTTAAAAACTCATTTAAGTGCCATGTCAAGTGGATCTTCTCTTACATGATGATAGACAATTAAATATAGACACACTTAAAACTCATTTGAGTGCCACATCAAGTGGATCTTGTCATCCAAGACATGATAACTTCCCATGTTACTTCTTTGTATTGTGAATGCTCAAAAATATTTAATTCACTTTCACCTAATTCTTCACTAGAGATTCTTCACTAGAGAGGAAACTTCCTTGTTACATGAATCTTAGGAGAAAACCCAACCTTCTTCTTTCTTTACGTGTGCATGATCATGTTGCCCTTCTTTTCAAATAGGGTGATGAGAGATATCTTGGAAACCAAGAGTTTCCACACCGCCCATGATGTGTCATGGTTCACACACCAAGGATGATATTAATAGGAATGGCCAACACATGAGCTGCTAGCACCCCTAGAGCCACACATCCACATGGGCATGTGGATGCATTGACATGCTAAGGCAAGTCTCCCGAAGGTGCCTAACCAACTGCCTTATTAGCCCTCTAATCTTCCATAAAAGGCAAGCTTCGGGCACAGTAAGATAGGAGGGGTCCCTTTGGACTATATATTTTCTTTGAACTTCCACATTGACTTTGGATGTGAGATTACTTGGCATCCCTTTTCCCATCTTGTAATCCCCACTTCCCACATCAACTCCATAGAGGATAAAGTATAACAATTCCGTAAAAGCGAGGCACGCACCATAGTCGGGCTCATCTATACTAACCACTGAGTACACAGTATTAAAACACATACACAAAATTGATACATGCTCCATGAAGACATGCCAAACTAGCCACCATAGTAGGGTCCTCGCGTCTTAACTTTGTAGAGTATAAATGTTTGGTTAAGTGTTGAGAATCTTTCTTAAAGTAGCTTCTAAAAAATAACTAAAACCTTATTGTGCTAAATTAATCCAACCTTATGATGCATCCACCCCATCAAAATGGTCATCACAATATCCTCATTCTAATTGAAGCAATCTTCATGATACCCTGATCGTTAATGGAGTCTTCTACCGTGTTTCCATCTTCATTGGAGTAATTCTCTTCATTACCTTGTCTTCATTGAGGACATGGGAGTCTTCCTGCTCGCATAATTCTCTTCATATCCTTGTCTTCATTGAGGACATGGGAGCTTGAGCAAAGTTCCATCTACCTTCTCACACCATTAGTTCTAGCCCCAGTAATAATGAACATACACATGCATTATCAATTTTCTCTTCATATACTTATCTTCGTTAAGGACATGGGAGCTTGAGCAAAGTTTCGTTTGCCTTCTCTTCTCGTGCATTAGTTCTAGCCATGTAATCATGAACATACACATGCATTATTAATTTTGCAAAAGTTATCTTACTTATAAGACTTCTAACAGATTTTAAGAGATTAACTCTATTGAAGAAAATGCACTAGTATAGACTTTTATTCAATCCCCATGCACAAGTATAAACTTTTGAAAGCATATAAATTACACCTTTCAAGGCATTTATATACACAAGATAATATATCCACTTTTGGTATTTTCATAGACATCTAAAATCAGATAAAATTTTATATCTTTATGTACCATGAACTCAACATATCATATCCGATGTGCTTATGTAGATGACTTCTTCCTAAAAGAACATCTCAAGACCTTCAAAACGACCCTTGAGTTCACATACATATAAGAAAGCCTAATTAGAAAGAGGGAAGATATATACACTATATTATGTATACCTATAGGATTAAAGATATAAAAGTATACTTGTTGATAACCTCTCTTGTTTGGCTATGGAAGGATATGCTCTCACATATGTATGTTATGTTCAACATTTCTCTTCACACATTACACCCTTCTTCCTATGTGCCTCAAGATATCCAAATGTCCCCTCTTTTTACCTAAAAATTAAGGAGATGATCTCTACACAAGGGTCCTAACCCACCTACCATAGGAATAGAGTGACCTTTCGAGGGCAAAAGCTATCCCATAATCACTTCCAATAGTTTATAAATGAAGCTAGGCGAGATGTGTGAGGAAGCTAGGTGAAATGTCCTGTGAGGATTAATGATCTGCTGAAGCGAGAGTACTGTCAATCTTATACATCTGTATCTCTTGGCCTAACCTCGCCGAGTAGTGAAAAAGAGGGCGTTGGAACTCTCAAGGCTAAAAGGGCCTGTCCACTCCCACTCTCACCACCGGGATCCCACTGAATTTACGTCACCCCAAGCTCTCATTAAACTTGCCAAAAATCTATCCTTAAAAGTGGTGCTCAAGCCTAGGGGTCGGTCCTCTCTAAAAATCTACGCCAAAAAGCATGGGAGGGAAAATCTCTAAAGGTTCCCCTCGTCTCCTAAGAGGTAGGCGGTTATTGCATTGGTAAACTTCAAGTCGAGAAGTAATCATGGGACCTGATGGGGAGATGTAGACCTTGGATTCTTGTCTTTTATGTGGAGAGAAAACTACTCATCACCTCTACGAAGAGGAACAAGAAATGTGCAAGTGGGCATCCCTATCTCTAGAAATAAAAAACATGTCTTGCTAGGGATGAGGACCTAGCTATGAGCTACCGAATAAAGGGCACAAACACCTGTGATCCATGCCATCGAGAAGCTCATGCTTTTCCCTCCAAGAAAGCCTAATTGACTCTATCATAGGCCTTCTCAAAGTCGAGAAGAAGAATTTCTATGTCCTCCCTATGAAGCCTGGTTGAAGCTGTTACTTCCCAGAAGGTGTGAAGATATTATCCACCAAGATGATCCTATAGTAGATGAATCTAGTTTAGGTGCAATGAAACAAGTCGGATAAAAAGGATAAGGTTCTCTCAAACCCTTACCCTAAACATGGTGTAAAGTGAGACAAATTACACTCTAGCCCTTAGTCACATGCAAAAGCATGCAAAGTGTTTTTTCACATGGGCTTTATGCTTGCACACATGTTGCCTATGCATGAAGAGGAATAGGATGAGTGCATTAATGATGATGGTCATTATTATGATGACCCTATTTGGCTAGGTGATGGTCATTATTGTTAATCCCATTTTGGATTAACAAAGATGCTCCTCCATTTAAGGACATTAATAAGTGTTATATGTAAAGGCACTATAAAGGTTCTACATTATGAGATACTGGCCAGCCAAGGCTTTAGTTAGTAAGTTTTGGGTGCCCAAGTATGAATAAGGGCCAGTTGTATAAAAGGCATTTTCTCATAATGGAAACGGGTGGACAATCCCCCTTTGTGCTATAAGAACTCTTGCTTTGTCTTGTGTGTGTGTGTGTGAGAGAGAGAGAGAGAGAGAGAGAGAGAGAGAGAGAGAGAGAGAGAGAGAGAGAGAGAGAGAGAGAGAGAGTACTCTAGTACATGTTCCTCTTCTATGCATGTGTGTGGGAGAGTGAGAGGAAGATTGCCTTGCATTATGGTGTGAGCGACTTCGTGGTGACAACGTGAGGTGGAGATTGGAGGAGTGGAGCTTCCAAAAGCGAGCTTGGAGAGCCTTAAGGGAAGTGAGCTCGAAGTATTGGTAAGTAATCAATGATAGTTGTTGTCTATTACTTCTTCCAAATGTGGATGTGTGGAGTTCCCTCTTGGGAGGTGCGGTAGCCCATAACATTTTTGGCACCGCTACCGGGGAAACAACCATTGTTTCTTCCATCCTCTTAGAGCTCCAGGTCCCATTATGCAAGATTCACTATTGCCTTTGCATTTTAAAGGTGCATTGTGAAAAACTATGTAGATAAGGTTTGTGTGGAAGAGAAGAAATTAGAGTAGTTGAGGAAAATTATATGTTTGGAAGTGTGGGTGAGTACTTGGCATTTCCTAGAGGAAAGCTACATTGGGATGTCCTTTCAATTTTGTTGTTTTCGTCACCAATTTCACTACCGTGAGCTAAGAGTGGTGGTGACACACTTTGTTATGTTTTTTCCAAAAAATCACAAAAATTATAAAAACAAAGAGCCATTGGTTGTGTTGGTGACTTGCCTTTGCATTCCAATTGCTAGGAACAACCTTTTTGGATCTTTTGGGTAGGGAAATCACACTCTAATTCAATCAAAACGTCATTCTATTGATTCGACGATTAAACACGTGAAAATACAGGAATGTAGTTCACGGCATGAAACACTATCCGCCATGAGCACCGAAAATTTTGAGATTACCTTCCTAAAGTTAGGGAGCCTTATCCTAACACATATGACACAAAGAAATGGAAAATTCTATCTCGTGAAAGAGCAGGGCGTGAACCATATTCTAGTTCATGATGTGAAAACACAGACTACTACTTCACAACGTGAATTGTAGTCTGTTATTTCACGGAGACCTTCTAGTTCACAGATTAATCATTATTAGACAGAGTTAAGAGAGGACCATATTTGCATTATAGGAGTTTCCACGTAACACAGTTCATGACGTGAAACACAGACTGCTAGTTCACGATGTGAACTCTGGTTTGCTATTTCATGGAGATCTACTAATTTACAACGACGAGAAGTTTTGTAGAAAACCAAGCATAACAGTTGGAGTAGTTATTTAGCCTATTGAAACACATTCTCAGACACTGGAGGTTAGGGAAACTCATTGGTGATGACCTTGCCTGAACAACAGTGCATCAAATCACCTAGGTTCTTCCTACCAAAGAAATGTTGGTTTAGGCTGCTCGACGAGCACTCAATTAAGTGTTGCAGCTTGGAGAAATCTAACCACCATAGAAATCAGTAGTGAAGAATCCATGGAAGAAGGGCTAAGATTCTTTGGCTTTGGAGAAGAAAAACCAGCTTCTCATGTGAAGTCCAACGGAATCTTTGATATAGCCAGGGGATTTTTTGGTCTCCAGCATGGCACATAAGATGAAGCGCAATTTGTGGGTATGGGCCCGTCAACAAGATCGAGACATGGTCTAAGACCAGACTTACTAACCCAAACATCCCTAACTTCTGGCCCCAAGAATGTTAACACAGTGAGGATTAGTGACTTCTAGGGTTAGGAGGGACAAGGAAAATGCTGCCTAGACGGGCCAAATCTTCTTTCCCACATCGGAGAAAGTGGACATTGACACGAAACTGGCTGAAACTAAGCGCCAATTACGACTACTGGGCTTAAAAAGGTAAGAGCTTGATACATGAAGAATGATGGTAGAACAAAGGAAAATTGATAATTTGAATCTGTTTTGACCCCGTGAGCAAGAAACCAGAAACATCTAGAAATGCCATTGATAACATATGGATGGGAATGACAGAAGGAGGAATACCAGCCTTAGAACCCATAAACAAGGAACCCAAGATTGAAGAAGTACTCAAAACACAAGAAGAAGTGGACAATCTACCTAGGGCATTTGTAGGAGGAGGGGATCGGCTCTACACGAGAGAGAATATACATGAAATGATCAATGATCCCACATTCTTATAGAGCAAGGAACTTTTAATTTAACAAAGGCAGGTTGAGGCCGCTAATGATGAGCCAAGTGATGAGGATGTGCTCGGACCTAGCCATAGACCCAAATTGAATAGAAGAACCTATGCAGGAAGAGGATGAGGTCTAGCTTCCAAAAACCTCTTAGAGTCCCCCCCATTGAACCTCCTCAGACCATTAGAACTCCTAGAAAAAGGTTCTACTAGGTCTAGAGGGCTTCAAATCCTCTCCAACCAAAAGGGCTTCAAATATGCTCCAACCAAGTGGAGAGAGAGAGAGAGAGAGAGAGAGAGAGAGAGAGAGAGAGAGAGAGGTCTCTCCATGCCTCCCCTTCTCATGCCTACTAGGCATGCTCCTTGGGTAACTTGTCTCATGTATGTGCTTCTGGCGATCTGTCTGTGTGGTGTTACTGTTACGCCACCTCGTGCTGTCCTCTTGTGGCCTTGAGAGATTTGCACGGTTATAAGAATAAAACGAAGGAGGATGGTGTTCACAAGGCTCAACCACTTTTTCATAGCATATTTAGTTGAATGCAACTTTCTTCTCGATTCAAAAGTTGAATACTACATGACGATCCAAAGCATACTAAAAACATATGCTAGAACTTCTTTGTTGTTGTACTTTTTAAAATCAAGTAACACATACTAAAGCATACTAAAAACATATGCTAGAACCTTTGTTGTTGTATTTTTTAAAATCAAGTAACACAACTTCTAAAAAAGGCGGGATTCTCTATTTCAGGGTTTTGAGAATACTTTTTTAGCCGTCCTATGCGTAATATATATACCCATATATATTACCCTTAGATTAGAACATATGCTTACGTAAGAATATCGAGCAGGAAGTGATCGAAGGGAGGCTTGCTCAGGCGGTAGCAACAATCGTCCCTCTCTGTGGAGGGTGGCAAAGAAGGGATGATGGTGCAGTGTGTTTCTCGCTTGCCCCTTCGCCTCCTGTGGCTCCTCCTGTTCCTTGGGCTCGCCTTCTCGCTCCATGACTACCTTCTCGCAGACTCCCCACCGCCCATTCAAGGTACTCCATCTCTTTCACCGACGGTAAAATCTCTTCTGCCCATCCACTGTAAGTTCTCTTTTTTGATGTGCTTTAACTGTTTTAGCCATGCCCAATCACACAAAAAACTTGTCAATCATGGTCATGCGAAACCCAATTGCATCGTGTAGACAAAAAATCAAGAACACCTTAAACCTACCCACATCTTGAACAGAGCTGTGGATTAGCTTACTTGTGCTCATGTAGACAAAAAATCATGAACACCTAAAACCTACCCACATCGTAACAGAGCTGTAGATTAGCTTATTTGTGCTCATGGATACATACAATAGGAAATGCTTTAGGTCGTGTTTCAATGGACATTCTTCTTTGTTTGACGGCCTCCTCACCCCCTTGCCGATTCTGGACATTCTTATGGGCCCCTACTACATTGATGGATAGCTCCCTCTCCACATTGACACCACTTTGCATCCACGATGATGAGGATGGTGATCCTCCATGATGAGGATGACGATGAGCATGGAATGGGACATGTGAACACTCAGGTATCCCAACTCTTGGATGAATCCATCCTTAGTAAGCTTGAGAAAGTGATCTCTATAGTAGAAGTGCATCTTCGGTGGGAGCTCTGAAGGTGTGATCCATGTGCAGAGAGTGTAGAGGCTAAGAAGATCTAACCGGCTAACCCGGTTGGTGTTCTCATGAGATGGTTAGCGAAAAGGGGACTCCAAACTGTACTGAAGGGGTGGGAGGCGGTCCATGCGGGGATCATACGAGAGAACCTTGTGATCTGGGGCTTCTCAACTCGCTGTTAATCCTCATTAGATAAATGTGGCCCGTAGAGAGAGAGAGAGAGAGAGAGAGAGAGAGAGAGAGAGAGAGAGATTAAGTGTCTAATAAAGACCCAATGGGCCTATGAGACCAAAGCGATACAATAATGTCCATGGCATATCTCATCATGGAATGGAAATAAAACAGAAAGAAAACATAAACATAGCTATCTCACTGGGGTGATACAAAATTGTCCATGGAAACTCATCATGGAATACTAAGAATATAGAAACGCGAGAGCAGTATCAGCTTTGAGTAGATTGTATACCATAGTCAGAGGGGACGGAAGGGACGGTAGCTTGGGACGCTGTCTCGGGACGCGTTGGAAACGGGGATGGAAGGGGACGGTCTGTCAAATCCCCATAGGATCACCTCGTAGAATGCTCGTGGTACAAGACTCGAAACTTGCAAACAAACCAAACAAACGTGAAGAAGTGCAAGGCTGACTCACCTCCCAACCTTGACAGTCGTGGGCAAGCCCACAAGTCTTGGCTGTCCCCACCGAGCCACGAGCTGAGCTAACTAGATGGACGTACTGACCAATCTCTACCTCGTGACGTCCCATACCACCACGAAGCTACCCTCGCGGCGGGCCTCGAGACTGCTGCTGGCCTCGGTTGCATAAAGCAGGTGCACGTCTGCGCTAGATCCAGGCTCCTGACCATAGAGCTCTCACAAAGACACGGGAGACTCTATATGCTAATGACTAACCTTGGCCACCCTTTTATAGGGTCTTGGGCGGTCATCGGGCGTCCACACTTAACCGCCCGCCTGTCCATACTAGGGTGCCCGCCCGTTAGTCTATCCCTAACTCGGCTCGCCAATCAGCCTGCCTAGCCCCAAGCTTCCCCAAACCTTGAAGCTAGTCTTGTGTGCGTGTAGCACACGGTAGATACACACTGTGCACATGACATACTCCCCTTCCTCTAAGAGCGCACTAAAAAGCTTCCCCTTCCTCTTCGAGCACTCGTTACGCATATGTCTCTTTTCTTCGCAGATGAAGCAACGTCTCTCCTTCTTGAGCTTCAAAGCCTTAAGGAGACATTTTTTCTTCGCTGGGTTCGAAGTTGCACAATCATATCATCAAAGAATGTGCCCACAAACGCTCTATGAGGCCGGAAAATCTTGTCCATCATCCTGTTAAATGTGGTAGGAGCATTTGTCAAACCAAAGGGCATAACTAAGAACTCATAGCCCAAAAGTGGTCCGAAATGCTGTCTTGTGCACATCCTCGGGTCTAATGCGTATCTGATGACACTCGCTTTTCAAGTCTATCCGACTAAAGACTGTTGAGCCCTGTAAGCGGTCCAATATGTCATCGATCCTCGGAATAGGGAATCGATTATTGATGGTATTCTTGTTTAGCGCCCTGTAATCTATACACATGCGCCAAGAACCATCTTTCTTTTGTACTAAGAGCACAGGTGAGCAAAAGGGTGATGAGCTAGGCTGGATCAACCCTTTATTTAACAACTCCTGTACTTGACTCATAATTTCTTCTTGTTGGGTTGCACTAATGCGGTACGACGGTCTATTTGGTGGAGTACTCCTTGGAATTAGATCAATAGTATGATCTTGTGGCCTTTCCGAAGGAAGTTCTCTTGGCAATGACTCGGAAAAACAATCTTGGAACTCATGTAAGAAATCAGTCCTGTCTTTATCTAACATAGACAAATTAGATTTAGACTCATCATCTTTTGCATCCTTTACAAAAATCAAGTACGCGGAAAGATGCTTTTTCATTACTGATGAAATTGCCGAATGCTGATACAATAGGAACAGCTTCCCCTTTAAGCTTTACATACAAAATATGCTCTTTCCCTCTATGAGTCAAAGTAATCTTCCTGTTGTATGTATCCACCACCGCATGTACTCTATGGCACCATGGCATACCGAACAAAACTTTACATCCATCAAGTGGCATGATGAAGAACTCCTCACTGTCCGCATGGCCCTGCACATGAAGCCTGAGCTTCCCATAATAGGAGTAACAGGTTTTGCATACCCAGGATAAGCCATATTAGCCTCATACAAAGGTCCCATCTTCTTTGCGCGGATCCCCAATCGGCCAGCCAAATCCAGTGAAATAAAGTTGGCTCTAGCACACGTGTCAAAGAAAATCAAGGCATTTTGATCTCTCACTTTGCCCCATGCCCTGCACAACTCAGTCTCTTCACCACCTGGCTGTTTCCCAACAAGATCAGGAACTAACCCTGCAGAAGGTTTTGATTTCTTAGACTTGGGGTCCCCTTTAGTGTCAGAGTCCTTTTGGGACTTACGCTTGGGACAGTTAAAAGACATATGTCCCTCCTCTGTACAGTAAAAGCACTTTCGAGCATGCATCAAAGCCTGTCTCTCCTCAGGAGTTCTCATGGGCATTGGTAACTTCTTATACCACTTCTCTGTAGACCCTTTTGCATCACGCGAAGCATGCCCTAACTTTTCAGATTTCTTGCTTGAGCTTTTACTTCCTTTAAATCCCGATGAGACTCCAGTGACTAACGCGTTTGCCGTCATAGCATTCTCTATCATCTGCGACATGTTTGTTACTCGAGTCTTTATGCAATAGTCACGCACTTCCTTGGGCAGCCCACAACAATACTTCTCCACCTGCTCAGACAAAGGCACTGCACGATAGGAAGTAATTGGGAGTAAAGCTTCCCAAAACTTCTTATTATAATCCTCAAGATTTTCACACGTCGATGCATCCAACTTGTGCCATGCTATCATTACATTCACCTCAAAAGTAAATGTGAGCCATGTTTAAACTGTATCCAATTAGATGGTGCTCCGGCAACGGAACCTTGAAACCGGCCTCTAGTAGAAACCAAAGTGCGGTAGACTAGCAGTCACCTATCCAATTGTAGTCCAGACAAATAACAAATGAACAGGAGCTAGAATGCTCCAGAACAAAAAGGAAAACGACACCTGTTGGCCCCAAAGCTTGGCACCCCTTTCGGTATTTCTTCATTCAAATTCAATAGAATGTTTAACTGAGTACAACAAAGCCAGTCAAGGAAAGTAAACCTGCATGTCCAATCTGGCAGCCCTCAAGACCTCTTAGCATAGAGGATTCACATACAGATCTGTCCCCCACAAAAGCAACACACTGTGGTCTCCTCTAATCAACCAAGACAATACAACAGGGCAGCCTTGAGCACGCATCTGGTTGTTCTATGTTCATGGCAGACTTAGCCCAAGTACAAATCCACTGTCCCACTCTGTTTCCACCCTTCAAACTGCCATACCCCTCCTCTCACAAAGGGCCAGAAGAAACAACTCTGTAGCATACATAAGCCAGTGGAAAGAGAGAGAGAAAGATATGTTCAAAATAAGCCTTGGGTGAAGTTGAACAAACCATAGTTGGAACCCACATTAGCTCGAGTTTAGAGTATGCATGTTGGAACTATAGAAGTTTTGGTATGTTTGAAAGTTAATGTTTCCACCAAAAATAATCCTTGGCCATGTAAGGTATATGTCATGCACAACATGTGCTTTAGATGAGAAAATGTTGTGCGAATGAAGTTGGATCTCTATTGTGAATTGTGAAGTCAATTAGGAGCAAATGATTGCTCACTTGACATTAGGGAACTATAGATACTCACTGCTGCTATCGAGCACCGTAGGCAACCAACCACAATCTCAAAATTGAGCAACCACACCCATCCACAATGCTACTTTGTCTTTCGACACCTAAGGCACCACAAGTATTCAAGGAAAAGGCAACAACTAGGATAGATCCACTCCACAATGAAAGTCTCAGAACTGTTATGCACAGTTCTGCATCGGAGGGATTGACCGTACCAGTCTGTACTTGCAGCTGCCTGTGTCAGCAACTCTGCAGCACGTGTGCACCTGTCCGTTTGTACCTGCAGCACATGTGTGTACCTGTCTGAACTATTCTCCCTGCAGCCGCCTTAGAACTGTACTTGTAGCTGCCTACGTCAGCCAGTCAGCAGCAACCGGAAAGAACATGGCTAAACCCGTATGCACTTGCAACTGTCCTTGTGATGCGCCGCATGTACCAGCTGTATAGGATTGAACTGTACCCGTCTGTACCTTCTGGACAGGACTGTCAGTACCCGTCTGTACCTGTCCGTACCGGTCAGCACCTGCAACACAAGTGTGTGTACGGTTTCCTGCAGCCGCCTGAATGATGCGTCGTTTGCACAGCTGGAGTGATCTGTCCGTACAGTACCTGCTTGTACCTGCCTGCATCAGAAAAACTGCAGCACCTGCACCAAGCCGGACCTGTCCGTACTAGTCGCCCTACAGCACCTGTACCATACAGCTCTCCTTCCGGCATCCTGCTCCAGCTTCCTCCCCACGCAGCCAGACCACACGTCTTCTCCCCACACAGCCAGTCGACTAGTCTCTTTTCCCCAAAAAGCAAGAGAGAGAAGATGGAGAGGGAGGCGTGTACTCTAAAAGTAGAGTAGCCCCCTCCAATATTATCCTAGTGGCCCCTTTAAAGTCTATTAAACTTTCGAAGGGCCACCCAAGATTTGTTAACCTTAAAAAGTTAAAAACCTTGGTCCCCATTCATACTTGGGGCTGTCCACACATATTTCTTTTGTCCGGACTCCCAAGTATGCATCTTTAAAAGTTTACCTTACATTTATCTTGCTCACCAACCACCATGCTGACACTTATGTTGTTCCACTTTCACAGGGTCATGACAACATTGGTCAAAGAAAAAGCATAAAGATGTTGCCAGATGAGTAGAAGACACCACATATATGAGGAAAGACGAGATGCACAAGAGTACTAGATGGGGCTAGTATCACGATCATATGGAATATCTGTATCCCAGAAAGAGGGAGGGAGTGTAACTATCTGGCCCTCGCAGCTCTTTTCACATGATGGAACTCATGCCCGGACACTTGGATAGGTTGATGGATACATGGGAACATGGTTCCTAAAGCTGGCATTGGACAAAGCACGAGTCTTGGTCAAAAAGCAAGAAAAAGCAAAAAGTCAAACTATGTTGATGAAAACTTGAGTGCACCATTGGAAAGAGGATCAAAAAGCAAAAACTCGCTTTTCCAAAAAGTAGCTCCCGGGCCAAAAAGCAAGGCCTAGAAGCTATAAAAGCATAAATCAAGAACTTTGGCTATTATTAATAATATTTAAAAGAGAAAAAGCAAAAGCAGAAAGATAAAAGCAAAGCATGGCAAAAGTAGGGACACCCATCAAGTATATAAGAAGCTTGTACCCTCTTGGAGAATCATCAATTTTAGGGAGAGCCATCTTGGGAGATTTACCTTTGAAGAGCTTGATCATCCTCATCATCATCATTATCTTGCCTCTCCTTCCCTTAGCCACAATCCTACCTGCGTCGTCGCCGTCGCCGTTGCCGTTGCAGAGCCTCCGCCACCGACGTCGCTGCCACTTCCATCGGTGCCTCTGCCGCCCAGTGCCAACTTCACTGGCGTTTCCGCGGCCTAGAGCCTAGCCCCATTGGCTCCGTCGTCGCCGCCCAGAGTCCAGCTACGTTGGCTCCGCTACCGCCCAGAGCCCAACTCCGCTGGCTCCGCCACCTCCTAGAGCCCAGCTCCTTCGCCACCCAGAGCCCAGCTCGGCCGGCTGTTCGCTAGTTTTCGTTGCCGCCGCCCTTTCTGCTTTCCACACGTCCCAATGTAAGAGATGGGTTCTCTCATCATCTTTACCTTTAAAAATATCCCAACTGGTAGTCCTTTTGCTAGATGTGCTTTGGCATGTTTCCCTATTTGCTCAATTTCAAATGTAATGACGTGAACGGAATTTCCATCAGAGTCGTGCCAAAAATAGTAACCCTCCTAGATTTTAGGAGTGTGATCCTTTGTATTCTAGGATAATCCCCCATTCCCAAAGCTTGTACTTTCCAAATATTTAGACGTCCTGGAGTCCACCAGATCCCTTTCATAGTGAAAAATGTCTAGGCTAGTGACATCCTCCCCAGCTTCTTAAAAGTTGTCCGCAACTTTAAGTTTCAAGCCGTACATCCAAGATATAATCATGTCCCATCAAGTAGGTGAGATGAGATCCAATATAATTGAAAGAAAAAGTAAAATGAAAAACATCTGACAGTACATGTGATCAATAGATGATCTTGTGTATAATGAGATATGCTGTGATCAGCTAATGACAATACTTGCCTCGACCAGAACTGATCTGATGGTGGAGTGAATGTCATGCCTCTGTGATGGGAGCGTGACATGTCAGCGGAGAACCTCACGAATCTGTCTCTGTGTGGCAGAGGGTCCTGATGCTCTGAGTCGAGGACGTTTGCTCGTAGAATGGATCGAGCTCTCTCACTAAGGACTCCTCTGGGACGTGGAGTTGGAGCGTGGGTACGGGTGGTGGGCTCTGATGTCATAGTAGAGGAACTGTTGTGGGCAGTGGATTTCGATGTGGATGTATGTACCACAAAGAAATCTGTGATGGCTCTCTGTGAGGTGTCTTGTTGGAGCCAGGGCTGTTTCTCAGCAAGCTGCCTCAACACTACATCCCTGTGTCGTCTGAGCTCCATCAAGTACATGCCCAAGCACCTCTGATCCTCAAACTGTATCACCCGTGTGAGTGGTCCGAATCCCTCTCGGAAGAGGCAATGGAATCTCCCCTGTATCTCATAGTAAGCTGGGCAACTAAGCATATAATGGGCCTCATCCTCTACTGCTCCTGTGATGCATACTGTGCATGTCCTCTCCTCATGTGGGATATCCTCAGCTCTGTCAGTCTCTACTCTGAGGTGGTGGGAGGATACCCTGAGCTGGCCGATCGTGATACACATGGCATGTGACGTGTATCTGTATGTATCCCGGGATTTCAAAGAATCCATCCTCGGAGAGTCTCAAGAAGTGGTCTCTATAGAACTCACACTTCTTACCAATCTTTGACGGAGACACCCATGTCTGGTGTATGTGTAGCCCGAGTAGATCTAACCGAATGATCCGGTTGATCTCCTGACGTGAGATATCAAGGTATGGAGAATCCAAGCTATATTGAAATGGCGGGAGACGGTCCATCTGAATGCCATGTGCATGAAACCACTCGACGACCTCAGAGTACCATGCATGTGTTAGTAATGGTGGTGGCTGTGTCGCTGAGGAGGAGGGCAGTCCAGCTCGTCTCAATCGCTCCCTCTCCCTCTTGCCGTATAATTGCATAGAGAGAGAGAAAGAAAGAAAGAAAGTTGTATTAATGTCTACTAGAGGCCGAACTCGACCTATGAGACAAATCAATGTACAACTGTCAATGTCCTCTGGATGTCCAGAAAAACAAAAAGACAAAATGAACATGAAATAAACTATGAAAGTGCTGAGCTAGTGGGGGGGTGTGATGGATGGAGCACTACTGCCAGAGGCTCAGTATGCAACCTATATGCGTAGGGTATACAAGAATGCAATGCAAACCTGTCTAGCTCCAACCAGTACCATAATGGGGGTGTAATATGTGATACATAGGCAATGGCGAGGCAAAAATACCTTGGAGCATCATCTCCGAGTGTGAGTGTGAGTGAGCTAGTTGCTCCTGGATATGGTGCTGATTGTCAAATCCCCACGGATCTCCTCGTGATCGATCTTGGTTCGAAACTCGAATCCTGCAAACAAACGAACAAACAAACAAGCAAGGGGGTGTAGGCCTGACTCACCTCCCAACCATGACAGCCGTGGGCGAGCCCACAGTCTTGGCTGTCCCCACCGAGCCACGAGCTGAGCTAACTAGGATGACGTACCGACCAATCTCCTCCTCGCGACGTCCCATACCGCCACGAAGCTGCCCTCGTGGGCCTCGAGTCTGCTGCCGGCCTCGGCTGCGTAAAGCAGGTGCACGTCTGCACTAGATCCAGGCTCCAAGACCATAGAGCTCTCACAAACTCGCGAGACTCTTTATATCCCAATAACTAACCTTGGCCACCCTTTTATAGGCTCTTGGCCGGTCATCGGGCATCCACACTTGGGTGCCCGCCCGTCCATACTTGGGTGCCCGCCCGTTAGTATTTCCCTAACTCAGCTCGTCAATCAGCCTGCCTAGTTCCAAGCTTCCCCAAGCCTCAAAACTAGTCTTGCATGCGTGTAGCACACGGTAGATACATACTGTGCACATGACATACTCCCCTTTCTCTAAGAGCTCACTCCTGAGCTCACTAAAAAGCCAGGGTAATCTCTTTGAAGAGTAGTCAATGTCTCCCATGTAGCGTCCTCCTCAACACGATCCTTCCACTTGATCTTGTATTTCGTGATAAGCGTATTACACAATCTTCTTTCACGAAATCCAAGAATCTTTTCAGGTTCGTGTGGAACAAATGTCATGTCCTCGACATCTATAATTTCTTGAGGAGTAACTAACTGATCTGCTCCACCCAGTACTTCCTTAAGTCTACTGACATGAAATACAGGATGAACTTTCACATGAGAAGGCAAATCCAATTTATATGCAACTGAACCAATCCGTCGTGTAACACGAAATGGTCCACAGTATCTAGGGGATAATTTCGGAGATCTACCTGTCCGTGAAGTCTCGGAATCTTTCGGAACTCGCAAATACACCATCATTCCTTCAGAGAACTCTCTGGTTGAATGATGTCTATTAGAATAAAACCTGTCTCGGTCTTGAGCACTTCTAATAGATTCCTTTGCAACTTGTAACATTTCTTGCATATCTTGCGAAAAATTACGTGCTGCATCATGCTGAAGTCCTGAGAATCCTACTGTAACATAAGCATGAAAGGACTAAACCCTGTACTCGTATGCTTAGTACTGTTATATGCAAATTCTAACATAGGAAGATAATCCTCCCATGAACTCTGTCTTTTGGATACATATGCTCGAAGCATATCCTCCAAAATCTGATTCACTCTTTCAGTCTGACCATCAGATTGAGGATAATCCGAGGAACTCAAGTTCAAAGTTGTTTCCAACTTCTCAAAAACAAGTTTTCAAAAATCACTCGTAAACTTAGAGTCCCTATCACTGACTATGTCCTGCGGTAACCCGTACAGTCTAAACAATTGCTTGATAAACTGCCGTGCTAATTGCGTAGCTGTAATAGTCTTCCGAGTCGGTAAAAATCTAGCCATTTTTGTCAAGCGATCTACCACAACCCAAATAGAATCGTGGCCTTGATGTGTTCTTGGCAATCCGGTAATAAAATCCATGGAAATACTTTTCCATTTATTACGTGGGATTTGCAAAGGATGCAACAACCCAGCATGTCTAAAGCGTTCAGCTTTATTTGCCTGACAAATTTGACACTTGAGAACATAATCTTCTACATACCCTTTCATCTTCGGCCAATAAAAAGTGTGTTTCACTAATGATAACGTCCTGTGTACCCAGGGTGTCCAGCAGAAGGGGCGTCGTGACACTCCTTAAGAATCTTGGACCTAATGTCCGGGATCTGTGGTACACAAATTTTGTCATTACGGAACAATAAACCATTCCGAATCATCCACTGGCCTCCTGCAGCCTGAATAGTAGACTGCTCAGTCATTGAGTCTTGGTCAATCAATGAGCTCCCGTCCTGGATCTTCTGCCAAAATGGATCTCTAATTCGACTAAGCGCATCTGCAATACTATTCATGGACTCTTTCCGATAATGGATCTCAAAATCAAAATCTTGCATTAACGCTGCCCAACGAGCTTTCCTTCCTCTCAAATCATCCGCATCACACACATACTTGATTGACTGATGATCAGTCAATACCACAAACTTGGAGCCATATAAATAATGTCTCCAAACCTTGAGAGCATGAATCACAGCATAAAGCTCCTTCTCAAGGGTTGGCCAACGAGATTGAGTGTCGTCTAGCTTTTTACTTTCAAAAGCAACCGGTCTACCATCTTGAAATAAAGCAGCCCCGATAGCATAGTCACTGGCATCAGTTTCAAGAACATAAGGCCGACTAGGATCAGGCAATGCTAAGATAGGTGCTTCCTTGACTTTATCTTTCAAAAGTCTGAAGGCCATATCCAAATTGTTATTCCAAGTGATAGGCTGATTTGACTTACGTCCACGACCTTTCAATAAGTCGGTCATCGGTAGTGTGAGCTGAGAGTACTCCCGTACAGATTTCCGAAGAAAAACAACAAAACCGAGAAAAGAACGAAGTTGTTTCACTGTTCGTGGTATAGGCCAGTCCAAAACCTTCTGAACTCGGTCATAGTCAATGCTCAATCCATCTCTAGTGATCTTGTGTCCCAAGTAAATGATGTCGGTCATAAAGAACTCATATTTACTTAACTTAGCATATAGTCGATTCTGTCTTAAAATAGATAAGACAATCGTGAGGTGTCTGACATGATCCTCAAGAGTACGACTATAAATCAAAATATCATCCAGGAACACCACCACAAATTCCCCCAAATGTTCACGAAAAAGATCGTTCATTATTTGCTGGAAAGTGGTTGGAGCATTGGTCAACCCAAAAGGTAATACGAGAAACTTGTAATGGCCATACCTAGTCCGAAAGGCGGTTCTTTCGACATGCCTTTCATGAATTCGTATCTGGTGATAGCCAGTACGTAAATCTATCTTCGTGAAATATTTCGCTCCTGCGAACCGGTCAATCAGGTCATCTGATCTAGGGAGAGGATAACGGTTCTTAATGGTCAGCTTGTTCAATCTCTTGTAATCTATACACATTCTCCAAGTATTGTCCTTCTTTCTCCTAAGCAACACAGGTGCACCCCAAGGTGATTTACTTGGACGGATCTGGCCCATCCTCAAATAATCTTCGAGTTGTTTAGCCAACTTATCTTCCTCGGCTTGGCTCATCCTATAAGGTGGAATACTCACAGGATGAGCACCAGGGATCAAGTCAATACGATGATCTACTGCCCGTTCAGGTGGTAAACCCGATGGCAGTTCCTTAGGAAATACATCTTGAAACGAATCAAGTATCTTCTGTAATTCTTTGCTTTCAAACACACTTAATTCATTTACATCCAAAGAAGGGATGAGAAAGGAAGAAAGTGGAATCAATACACAATGGAAAGCGGTATACAAAGAAGAATTCATTATATTTCCAAAATCAATTGTATTTACAAGAGGTCCCTGAGAGGGATGAATACAATCACCTAAAATACTATACTGGGTGTCCCTATGCTGAAAAGAAAAAATATGACTAGACCAATCTATCTGGACTTGAAGAGTCTTAAACCACTCAAACATTTTCCAGATGCATAACATAGCAAACTTGTCTTCCCGCAGGTAGACGTACCTCATAGGTATGGTCGCTGAGTGTCGTATCAAGACTCAATTTCTGCACAAGTTTGTAGTTAACAAAGTTATGCGAACTGCCAGGGTCTAAAAGAATGTGAATTTTATGGCCATTCACTTCTCCAAAAACTCGAAGAAGATCATGCAAGCCAAATACTTTAGAATTGAACAGACAATCAGAACAAGTACTAGGGCGAGAAAGTACAGTAATTGGCTTACCTGTCAAAGACAACTGGTTAGTTGCCTTTGGTTTGGGTCTTGCGTTTGTCTTGGTATCCTTTTGCTTCGGGCACTCATTACGCATGTGTCCTTTTTCTTCGTAGATAAAACAACGTCCTTCCTTCTTGAGCTTTAAAGCCCTAAGGAGTCGTTTCTTCTTCGCTGGTGTCGAACTTGAATTCTTCGAAGGTTGGTCCAAAGACTTGCCTTCAGTCGTGTTAGCCATAGGTGCGGAGAACTTTCGTTTATGCTTGTTCTCCTACTCGGTAACGGGTTTCGACTTGGAAGAGACCATCGTATCATCATAGATACGAGCTGAATGAATGGCCTTGTCCAAAGTTTTACATTTGTTATTTTTAACCTGCAATCGGTACGAGTCTGGTAAACCAGCTACGAAAAACCCCAAAAGAGTAGTGGGATCCATCTTTGTAGCTTTCATCTGCAAGTCACGAAACTTCTGGAGGTAGACCTCATAAGTGAGGTGCTGCGAGGTCATGGTCAAAGCTGAAAACCGGGCAACAACATCATAGTCATCCTCTTCTTGAGGAATTCTTTCTTGAAAACGTCTTCAAATTGTGCCCAAGTCGTTGGCTTAGGGTTGAGTTCCTTCCACCAAAGCAAAGCTTTGTCGGACAGGAAACCTGCTGCTAACTGGATCTTCTTTCCATCATCATATGGATGAAACTGAAAGTGAACTTGCCACTTATGTAGCCAAGTGTCCACGATCTGCTTGGTTCGCTGCTTTTGCTCGCCCCTGAACGGTTCCGGAGTAATATTGGGGCCTAAAACTGAAGCCAAGGTATCCATACCCGAGAAAGTAGAGAGGGTAGTGGTCAATAGAGCGATGGAGTTTTGCAAAGCTTGCATCTGGGCTACGATTTGTGCCTGACGTTCCGTCGAAGAAGCTTCCAGAGCTACTTTGAACTCTTGGAAATCTGATTTTGACACAAAATCGTCAAAAAGATCGGCATCGGTACCTTCCGTAGCCGGCAAGCCTTTGCGTTCCACGAGGGGCTCCAACTCTGATTCTTGGGTCGACATCGGGAGAGGGTACGTGGAGAGAAAATTCGATCTTTGCACAACAAAAGTGCTAGTGAACTTGAGAGCTTGAAAACTTGAGAGAGGTGTGGCAAGAAGCCCACTTGAGGGGCTTTATAAAGGTTTCCCAAAAAAAAGTAAAAGCCCCCAAAAGCTATGCTTGGCTTTTTCTTTGCTTTTGTGTTTTTTTTTTCTTGAATAAATATATATATATATGGATATATATATTCTAAAGTCTTAAAAAAAACACTTTTAAACCTTGGAGAGGAGATGACTTTTAAATTTTTATAAAAAAAATTTAAACGAAAAAAAACGAAAGCCCAAAAATAAACGAGTGCTTCCCTTGTTTTTTTTTTCGCTTCCCTCCTGGATTGGCCGCTGAACCGCCGGATCTGCCAGCGTGAGTAAACGTGGCTTGGGCGACACCGGCCTGTTGTGCCTGGCCTGGGCATCAGCCCGCCTTGCTTGGCCTGGGCACCAGCCCGCTTGGCCTAGGCGTCGCCTGGGCTGGCTGCGCTAGCCTGGCCACAAGGCCACGTGGCTTGGGCGCCCACCATGCCTAGCCTTGGGTGCCTTCAGCCCGCCGGTAGCCACCGCCTGCAAACGTGCCAGCGTACAAAGCCGTCAACGCCTCCTTCTCACACGTGCTCTCTCGCTCGTTCGTTCAACGAAAAGCAACGTGCTTTTTTTTCTTTTTTTTTCTGTTTCTCTCCCTGCAGTTTATGCGTATGCACAACAAACATGCCTCTTCTTTGCAAAGCAATCAACCCTACTTAGACTACCACCTCCCATCAACATGGGTGTCTTTGATGAAGAAAAACACATACTATTTCTGAAAATTGCAGTATGCACAGAAAAAACAGCAAGCTTTTAACACATACCTTTCTTCGACCTCTTCTTCTCTACCTACCGACTTTCTCGTTCACGAGGCATGCTCTGATACCACTGTCAAATCCCCACGGATCTCCTCGTGATCGATCTTGGTTTGAAACTCGAATCCTGCAAACAAATGAACAAACAAACAAGCAAGGGGGTGCAGGCCTGACTCACCTCCCAACCATGACAGCCGTGGGCGAGCCCACAGTCTTGGCTGTCCCCACCGAGCCACGAGCTAAGCTAACTAGGATGACGTACCGACCAATCTCCTCCTCGCGACGTCCCATACCGCCACGAAGCTGCCCTCGCGGGCCTCGAGACTGCTGCCGGCCTCGACGGCGTAAAGCAGGTGCACGTCTGCACTAGATCCAGGCTCCAAGATCATAGAGCTCTCACAAACTCGCGAGACTCTCTATATCCCAATAACTAACCTTGGCCACCCTTTTATAGGCTCTTGGCCGGTCATCGGGCGTCCACACTTGGGTGCCCGCCTGTCCATACTTGGGTGCCCGCCCGTTAGTATTTCCCTAACTCAGCTCGTCAACCAGCCTGCCTAGTTCCAAGCTTCCCCAAGCCTCGAAACTAGTCTTGCATGCGTGTAGCACACGGTAGATACACACTGTGCACACGACATTGATATCGAGCCCGTATCTTTGTGATCGTCTGGGAGTCTGGTAGCTTGGTGCTCTCAGGCTCCGTCTGGCTTGGAGGTCCGCGCCGCTTAAGTGTAACCCCCTCCTGTGTCATGGTAGGCATTGGGATAGATCTCTGGAAGAAATCAGTGAGCTAGAGCTGTCGCCCACCTCTCCTTGTGGTATGAGTCTGTAGCAGTGTCTCTCTGTGGCGCTGTGTCTCTAGCAAGAACTGGCCTAATATGCGTTGATCTGCGGACTCCATGATCTGGCGGAGTGAGGGATGTCCACTGAAGATGGTGGTGTCTCTCTCTCTAATGACACTATATGCTTTGCATTTGCATACATAATGCTCCTCACTCTCAACCTCCTCCTGGCATAGTCTGCATATCCTCTGTGCTCTGGGGATCCGTGCTACCCTACTTGCCTCAATCTCAAGCTGGTGTGATGACACTCCGAGCTGGCCAATCGCCACTCGGGCACTGTGAGGCATGTACACATCCGTATATCCGGGTCGCTGAATGAATCCATCCACTGAGATACGCATAAACTGATCTCTGTAGTATAGCATCTTTGGCGGTAGAGGCTGGCTGGGTGTAATCCAAGTCTCATGGGTGTATCGCTGCCATAAATCTTGCCGAAGGACTCTGTTCCTCTCACTGTGAGAGAGCTAGATGTGTGGTGCATGTATAGCATATTGGAAAGGTGGCAGGTGATCTATGTCGAGACCATGCTGAGTGAGCCACTGTATCATCTGTGAATACCATGATCTCCTATCTCCACTCTCTGTGAGTCGCCTCAAAAGCTCTATGTGAGAGTCGATCTGATGGCATATCTCTGATCCTTTGTATGAAGCAGATCGTCTGGAAGAGGGCCTCTACTAGCATAGGAGGTGCAACAAACTCCGCTCGGACAATGTCATGTGGGACGGAGGGTTTGTTGCGGATCATCCGTGAGAGCATGAGAATCTGAGGCCTCTCTATCTGAGACCATGTGGAGGTGGCGAGCCCAGGTGCCCATACTGTTGCAGCATACATCAAAGCAGGGGTGACTAGTGTGTCAAACAACCACCCCTTCGTGCGGGGCTCTTGGAAGTGTGCCTGGTCTCTCTACATGGCTAGAGCTGCATACCCTCGTGCGAGGTTATCCGTGGTTGCCTATGCCATAGTAAATCTTCCTGGCGGAGTCGTGAATTTAATTCCCAAGTACACACATGAGTCTACCACCTCTACCTGTCCTCCTGCTAGTGTGAAGATGGCCTGTCGTCTAACCGGCCTTGAGGTGTGGAAAATCATGACCTTGGTTTTCCCAAGGTTCACTGTAAGCATAGTTACCACGGAACGTCGTTTCGCCTTCCTGGAACGCCGGAACGCCGTTCCGGGCGAAGGCACGTTCCCGGAACGCCGGAACGTTCCGCAAAAAAAAAAAAAGTTTTTTTTTTTTTTTGGGCGGAACGTTTGTTTTGCTTGCAGAAATGTATGTTCATGTCTTGGGGGAGCAAATATTAGGAAGCATATTTGGCTATCCGTATACAAAAAGTTACATTTTTTTGTGTCATATGCTGACATGTCATATGACGTGGCGTTCCGCGACGTTCCCGATCCGCTCCCGTTCCCGTTCCCGCTCCCGTTCTAGCATCCGACGTTCCCGGAACGTTCCCGTTCCGTGGTAACTATGACTGTAAGTCCCCTCTGTGTGCAGAAGTCATCGAGTGCATGGAGATGATGCTGTAGTCCCATCTGCGACTCAGAGACCAAAATGATATCATTTGCATATAGCATAATGTGGACTGTAGTACCTGAGATGTCTACCCCGTCCCCACCACCGTGAGCCACCTCATCAATGTATAGCCCAAATAGTGTAGGAGAGAGTGGGCATCCTTGCTTCACACCTATGGTGCTAGCAATAACATCAGATAGTCCCGCGGGGCATCGTATGCGCCCGATGACCTGCTCATATAAAGCATAGATGCCCCAGACCATCTGTGAAGGGATCCCCAATGACTGGAGGCGCTGGAAGAGTCTCTCCCGTGGCATTGTGTCAAATGCTTTGCGGAAATCCACAAAGCAGCAGTATAATCTCCTCTCCTGCGCCCTAGCCTAATCAATCAAACATCTCAGAGTGAATATATGGTCAATAGTGGAGAAAGCTCGTTGGAATCCAGCCTGCCTTGGTGCTCGCAGTCCCTCCTTCTCTGCATATGAGCTCAACTCTGCCTTGAGCACTGCGCCATAAAGTTTGGCCAATGTATGATCGATCATGATAGTCTTGTAGTTGCTGGGGTCTAGCATGTCTCCCGCTTTGTGGAGAGGCACAATGGTGCGCATAGTCCATTCAGTTGGTAGGCCCTCCACTAGTGCCCTGTTAAAGAGGAGAGAGAGAGAGAGAAACGATGTATTAACGTCTACGGAAGGCCAGATTGGCCTATGAGACAAATCTGTATACAACAAGTCCATGTCCTGAGTATCATGGAAAGAAAAATGAAAATGAAAAGCTAATCCTAGTCATATGCAACTCACTATGCAATCATCATCTAGCATGCTATAGATGTACAATCATGATAATTGGTATACACATGGGGCATGGGGCGAGGAGGACTCTCACATCTGTTGTGCCCTGGTGTAGCCTCTGGATTCTCTCCTCCATAGCTCCGTGGTATTATGCCTGGATCTAGGCAGACTGGGCCTGATGGAGTAGTGGTGGTTTGCATCCGGGTAGTCGCGGTCTCTTGGCAGCTCTAGGCGCTCTGTAGTGTGAGCAGCCATCGGGGGGTAGAGAGAGAGAGAGAGAGAGAGAGAGAGAGAGAGAGAGAGAGAGAGAGAGAGAGAGAGAGAGAGAGAGAGAGAGAGTTGTATTAACGTCTTCAAAAGAGAGAGAGTTGTATTAACGTCTTCAAAAGGCCAAAATGACCTATGAGACCAAAAGGTTACATCATATCCATGAGTTACATCATCCTGGGTACAAAATAGTAATAAAGAAAGATAACAAAAATCTAGAACTAAAAAATCTGATCTAGGTACATGAGCAGAGAGCTCTCATATCACCCTAATACATCCCTCATGGACCACTGTGACATGGTGCTCAAGGTGGTAAAACTGAGCTGGCACGAGAAGGTCCTGCGATGATGGGAGATGATGGCCCGGATCCTCCTGTGGTGGTGTGGCCATTGGCGAGGGCCATGGGGTCTGGGGCCTCGAGCTCTGCATAACTCAGTGGCTTTGTCGAGTGTCACACCTCTTGGCCAGGCTTCTGCACTAGCCTGTGGTCTGGGTATGATGGGTGGATCGGCCCTTGGAGCGTTGGTATGGAAGAAGTCGGTGAGAGCTCTTTGTGCTGGTCCTCGAGCAAGTACAGCTGATCTGGATCTCACTAAGGATTCCCTTTGTCTGCAGAGCTCTAGAAGAAAAATTCCCAGGCATGTTTGATCCGGGAAGTCTCTGATCTTGGAAAGTGGTCCGAACCCAGCTCGGAAGAGGCGGTGGAACCTCCCCCGAATTTCATAGTATACAGGGCATCGGCATATGTAATGATCCTTTGTCTCGGGCTATGTGTGACAGAGCTGGCATATCCTGTGCTCTGGTGTGGCCGCCTTGGGCCCATATCTGGCAGTCTCCACTCTCAACTTGTGGGACGAGGTGCGGATCTGGCCGATCGCACATCTTACCCCAAAAGATAGGTGTGTGCCCGTGTAGCGTGGGTGGATGATGAAACCATCCACTGTCAGGCATAGGAGGTGACTAGGTGAACTCCATGTCCTTTGAGTATCTAGTCTGACAATGTCCTTCCTAATAACCCTGTTCCGCTCTGTGAGGCTGAGAGCAAATGACGGGGCCTCTCTTGTACTGGAACGGGGGGAGTGCCTCCATCTGCATACCGTGCATGTACCTGTGCATGCCAGCACTCTGTATCTCCCTCAAGTGTCAACTGTCTCGAGGACTCCAGGGCTAGCCGGGGGTATCTATCAAGTGGAAGCTCCCATAGCCTGTGCCAGTATGTCACTGTTTGGAATAGAGCCTATGTCACTATCGGTGCAGCCCCCATCTCTGCCTGCACAATCTCATGTGGCACTGATGGCTTACTCCTAATCATGCGTGAGATCATTGTCACTAGGGGCCTCTCCATCGGTTTCCACTCATCATATACCTCCTCTGTATCTGTCTCGGCCGGCTCTCTCCTCTATCTCCTCCTATGGTATAAGCTCGGACCCCAGATGGGGGCACCATACAGTAGTGCAGGTGTAACTAGAGTATCAAATAGCCAAAGCTTCGTCTTCGGCTCCTGAAACTGTATCTGTGAGCATTGCCTCCCTAGCGAGCCAAGGGCTGCATATCCCCTCATCAATCTAGCTTCAGCCGCCTTCTGCATCGAGAACTGAGGTCTAGCAAATGTGATCCCAAGGTATACATATGACGTAACATACTCCACAGGCTCTCCACATATGAGAGTATGAGAAAGAAAGAAAGAAAGAAAGATTTTATTAACGTCTTCCAAAAGACCGAACTCGGCCTATGAGACAAATCGGAGTACAGGTATGGGGTATCCTCTGTCATCCCAACAAAATGAAAAAGTACTGAATAAAAAAGCTGAATCTGGGTGTGCAGGGGATGGAGCTCTACTACTAGGAGAATGCAAAGCTATATGCATGGAGTATACAATCATGATATGCAACCTAGCTAGCTCCATCCTGTACCATACTGGGGGTATAAAATGGTATACATCAGTGAAGGGGGTGTCCACAGCTCCCTGAAGAACATGCCTGGGTGTGCTCTGAAGCGGGCCAGTCGCTCCGCACCCTCTTTGTGAAACTGAGCTCTGATCTCTGTCATCTCTCTCTGGTATGTCCAAAAGCCAGGTGTCCTCTGTCTCCTGCGGGCTCTAAGTGTCTCTGCTCTCTGGAGAGTAATTCCCTGCCGTGTAGGGGCTGGGAGGGGTATGGATCTCTGAAAAAATGTAGTAATCTGTGTCTGTCGTCCCCCCTCGCCTGTAATAATGTCTCTCTGTGGCGCTGTATGTCTAGAATGTATCTCCCCAGTATGCGCTGGTCTGCTGCCTCAAAGATCTGGCGTAGGGAATGTGGCTCTCTGAATAAAATGGGATATCTCTCTCTGATGGCTGTATATGCTCTGCATTTGCATACATAATGCTCCTCACTCTCCACCTCCTCTCTGCACAATCTGCATACCCTCTCCTCTCGGGGGATCCGTGCTGCTCTGCCAGCCTCAATCTCCAATCGGTGTGATGAAACTCTGAGCTGACCAATAGCCACTCGGGAGCCGTGTGGTAAAAAGCCCTCTAGGCCTCTCTATAAATCCATCATCAGTGATACTCATGAAGTGATCTCTGTAGTATAGCATCTTCGGTGGAAGAGGCTGTGTAGGCGATATCCATGTCTCTCGTGTATAGAGCTGCCATAGATCCTGTCTCAATACTCTGTTCCTCTCACTATGAGAGACGGATATGTGGTGCATCCCTGTCATACTGGAATGGTGGTAGATGATCCATGTCTAGGCCATGCTGTGAGAACCAATGTGTGACCTGTGCATACCATGATCCTCTGTCTCCTGCCTCAGCCAACTGTCTAGATGCCTGAAAAGCTCTGTATGATAATCTGTCCTGTGGCATCTCTCTGAATCTGTCTAGCAGGCATATAGTCTGAAATATGGCCTCTACCATCATAGGAGGCGCAGCAAACTCTGCTCGGATAATGTCATGAGGTACTGACGGTTTGCTGCGTATCATGCGTGCCATCATGAGGGCCTGTGGTCTCTCTATCTGTGTCCACCAATGGGTAGCAAGGCCTGGCGCCCATACTGCTGCTCCATACATCAATGCCGGTGCGACTAATGTGTCAAATAGCCACCCCTTCGTCCGGGGCTCCTGAAAATGCGCCTGGTGGCACTGTCTCTCTAGCATAGCCAATGCTGCATATCCCCGTGTCAATCTAGCTCTGGCTGCTGAACCCATGGTAAAGCGTGTGGCTGCTGCAGAGAAGGTAACCCCTAGGTACACGTATGATGTCACCACCTCCACCTGGCATCCTGCGAGAGTGAATGTCAGCTGACTCCTGCCCTGTCTCGATGTATGAAAGACCATAACCTTGGTTTTCCCAAGGTTCACAGTAAGACCCCTCTGTGTGCAGAAATCATCGAGTGCATGTAGATGCTACTGTAGACCACCTGGGGACTCAGACACTAATACAATATCATCAGCATAGAGCATAATATGTACTGAGGTACCTGCTAAATCAACTCCATCTCCGCCTCCCCGTGTAATGAAGTCAGCCACCTCATCAATATATAACCCAAATAGCGTGGGGGAAAGTGGGCATCCTTGCTTCACACCAATGGTGCTAGCAATAGTCTCGGACATACCTCCTGGACATCTGACTCGCCCAAAAACCTGCTCATATAATGCATAGATCCCCCATGTCATATCTGCTGGTATGCCAAGAGACTGCAGGCGCTGAAAGAGCCTCTCTCGTGGTACTGTGTCAAATGCCTTGCGGAAATCCACAAAGCAGCAATAGAGCTTTCTCTTCCTCACTCTGGCCTGATCAATCATACATCTCAAAGTGAATACATGGTCAGTGGTAGAGAAAGCTCTCTTGAAGCCTGCCTGCCCTGATGAGCGTAAACCTGCTCGCTCAGCATATAAGCTAAGCTCTTGCTCCAGCACTGCACCATAGAGTTTGGCCAGCACGTGGCCAACCATAACCGTCCTGTAGTTGCTCGGATCGAGCATATCCCCTGTTTTGTGAATCGGCACATCGTCCACTCCGCAGGCAAACCCTCTGCTAGTGCCCTGTTAAACAGGTGTGCAAGAAAAGGAGCTAAAGAATCTACTGCATATATGAAATGCTCACCTTGCAGGCCCATATGGTCGGCGGCCCGTCCATGCTGTAGGCGGCGGATAGCTTCCTGTACCATCGAGTGGGTAAAGAAGCTAGCTGTGGTAGGTCGAGGCTCTAGTGGCTGAGGTATAGGTGGCTGCTGTGGGGCATGGTATAGACCCTCTGCATATGTGTGCCATGTCTGTGGGTCTGCAATAGGTGTCGGGGTCCGGGGCTCTCTGAAGTGCCGCCATGAGACAGGGCTATCTCTACTCATGAAGAAATGAAAGATCTCTAGCTCCTGTGTCTCTGCGAAGGCCCGCCTTTTGCGGCGAGTAAGTCTCCTCATCTCTCTCCTCGACTCCTGCTCTGTGATGGCTCCCAAGGCTCTCTGTATGCGGAGCCGTGAGTATAGGGCTCTGCACTCGTCATCATACCATCTGTTCTGGGGCATAGTCCCAGGTCTCGTAGGCTCTCATGAGTGTACACGATGTGGGAAGCTCTGTAATGCAGCCGTGTGTAGGAGTGATGCCAGCTGGGCTGTAATGGTATCCATAGATGCCAGGGGATCCATGAGTAGGAGCCCATCCTCTACTCTGCCAGTGTATATGTCTTCCATGTCGTGTGAAGTAGATGGTAGTGTGTGGCGTGGGTATGTGGGGGGCTGGTGATACTGGTGATCCGGCTAGTGAAAATGCCAAGTATGTATGATCTGCCCCAATAGGACGAGGTGGAATGGAGAATGAGGTGACAAGCTGTGATGCCTCCAAAGACCCCATAATGTAGTCTACCACCGTGCCTCCGGTCCGTGTATGACCCCCATGTGGGAAGCATGTCAGCCCTCCTGATCCCGGCTACTGTAGCATCCCGTTATAAATAACGAGACGATGCCTGGCTCCCAACTCTAGTAAGTGGTCCCCATAATGTCCTCTGTCTGGTCCAGTGTCCTCTGATGCCCGACTAGCCCCTATCTCCTCTGGATCCACAGGGTGGAGGATCTCCATGTCATCATAGTCATACACCTCACACTGTCTGCTCTGTGTGTGAGCATTGAAGTCGCCCGTAAGAAATACTTCCCCTAGTGTAGAATAATGCATAATCTCCTCTGACAGACAAGTGTATGGCGAGGCTCCTGTCTCCTCCTCCTGTGGCATGTCCTCTGTAATGACATAGGATGATCCTGATGGAGAAAAGTAACATAGAGCTATGTATATAACCCTGTCCTGTGAGAGCAATAAGCTGATCCACATGTATCTGGCCTCTGGATCCTGTGCTACCACTCTCAGCCTCCCGTGTAGCTCCCGTCTGAATAGGACTGCTACTCCCCCCGACCCTCTCGAGGTACCCTGGCGTGTGGTCCTCCTGTATGCTGACTCCCACTGGAATCCCTCTACTCGAGGTAGCCCTCTCTCTGGGCTCTGATGTGTCTCTGTCAGAAGTATGATGTCTCTCCCCACCATAACATGCTCCAATCGTCCAGGTTGCACCCATAGTGAACCATTACAGTTCCATACTGCCATGTGTATCTCTGTCAGTGGCCTGGTTTGTGTCCCATAGGCCCCAAACCGCTAATCCATGGGCCGGCCATCAATGATGACCCGACCATCTCGATAGAAGGCCTTCTTGCCTTCTCTCCTCGCGTGTAAGACTCGTGGCATGCAAGTTCTCCTATGCTCAAGCTGCATCCTCGTGAGATCATCATCCAAGAAAATGGGAGCTCCCTCTAAACCCCGTAGTATGACCCTCTTCCTCATGAAGGTGACCCTCTCCGTCTCTCTTGCAAACTGTAGGATGAGGGCTCGCTTGCGTGTTGAGTCTTTCCCGGCTCTCCATGCTTTGGTGAAGGGGAGAGGGTGCTCTTCCTTGTAGCCGAGCTTCATGCATAGAAGCTGTCCATCTTTCTCGGGAGTGGAGTCGGGTGTCTCGGCTATACCTGTGACTCGAATGTTGAGGCGGCGAGCATGCCTCATCTTCTCCTCCTCAATGGTGGTGTGAATGATTTGGTTTTCTTCCCTTTGAGTCTCCTCCCTCACTTCTTTACGGATGTTCTTCTTCACTACCTCGACCCATCCTGACTGCTTGGCTTCGAGCTTTCCCTCCATGTCCTTTGTGATCTCCTTGGAGATCTCTTCTTTGATGGCCGTGAGAGTGTTGTCATTGATCTCCCCTTCTTCCTTCTCAGCATTCTTGATGGCTACCAGTTCCACTTTCAATGCACTCACCTCCTCCTTGAGTGCCGTGTTCTCTTGTTCGAGGTTCGTGACCCGTGCTTCGAGAGCTATGATGTGCCTGTGTAGTTTGTTTTCCACCTCATTGAGGTTGGAATCGGATGTCTTCTTGTTCTCCTTGATTAGTGCCTTCATTGCCATCTCGAGGGCCTCGAGTTTCTCTTGGAGACTCGGGGCCATTCCTCCAAATCACTCTGCAGTCCTTCCCACAGGCAGGGAGGAGAGAGAGAGAGAGAGAGAGAGAGAGAGAGAGAGAGTTATGTTGCTGCCTTGGGGGCCTGAGCAAGGGTGAGTGGAAAGCGGAGCAGAGAGGCGAAATGGAATGCGGGCCAGACCTAAGGCGAACTGGTGGGCAGAGAGGCGGAATGGCGAACTGGCGGGCAGAGAGGCGAAATGGAATGCGGGCCAGACCTAAGGCGAACTGGCGGGCAGAGGCGAACTGGGCAGAGAGGCGGAATGGCGAACTTGCGGGCAGAGAGGCGAAATGGAATGCATGGCGAACTGGAGCAGAGAGGCGAAATGGAATGCGGGCCAGACCTAAGGCGAACTGGCGGGCAGAGAGGCGGAATGGCGAACTGGAGCAGAGAGGCGAAATGGAATGCGGGCCAGACCTAAGGCGAACTGGCGGGCAGAGGCGAACTGGGCAGAGAGGCGGAATGGCGAACTTGCGGGCAGAGAGGCGAAATGGAATGCATGGCGAACTGGAGCAGAGAGGCGAAATGGAATGCGGGCCAGACCTAAGGCGAACTGGCGGGCAGAGGCGAACTGGGCGAACTGGGCAGAGAGGCGGAATGGCGAACTGGAGCAGAGAGGCGAAATGGAATGCGGGCCAGACCTAAGGCGAACTGGCGGGCAGAGGCGAACTGGGCACAGAGAGAGAGAGAGAGAGAGAGAGAGAGAGAGAGATTAAATTGAGATTTTAGTACTTAGGAGAAGAGGAAGATGCTCACACTTACTTTGCTGTATGTGCATGGTTGTTCAGATGTTACAATTGGAGCATCTATAACTGTGCAGCGTTCCTCTGGCTTATTTATTGAGACTTCACCAGGAGTAAAGCATGGTGAATTGATATCTTGCATCCGTCTGCGAATCCCAGGTGTTTCTAGACTTAGAAACATAGGGAAATATGCAAATTCTTTTCGAGTCAAGGTTGAGGCAACAGCACGGAATGCTCTGCAGACCCCTCAAAAAGCTGATGTGTGCTTCCATGGGTAAGGATTGTTGGCATAACTTGTTATTTTTTCTGGGCCTTCACCTTGTGCTGAAACTACCCTTCGTGTTTTGTTCCCAGAAATGAGTCGTTGGAGCTGGGGCAATGCTTGAAGGAAAGTTGGCAGGCACTGGAAAAGGGGTCCTGGAATGGATTGATGTCTCCCTTTGAGACAAGATTTCTTGATATAAGGATACGAGACTCAATCACAGATATGCCCTTGACAGTCTCTGTTGATGAAGGTATGCCTTTAACTTTGTCTGTAAAGTTCATGTCACGATAAGCGTCAAGACAACTTCTTATTTGTCATTTATGCCACTGATGATGCAGAATTTTGGCCATTTCGACTGGGTTTTCTGGGTTTTGGTCTGTTCCTGCTGCTAGTAGCTCCTGTCATGAGCAGCTGGGTGCCTTTCTATTACAGCAGTGCAATGATGCTTGGCATTTTTTTGATCGTTTTAGTACTTCTATTTCAGGTGAACACTGTTCCTTAGTACAAGTGAGATGTCTGTATGTGGGCATGCAGTATCAGCTGCTGCCCATGTGCAAACTCAGCTGCTATGCACACGTTTTCTGATGCTTGGCTTCATGTGACTCAGGCCATGAAGTTGCTCCCTACAGGGCGAAAGAGTACTCTTTACATTGTCTTGTATGGCTCAGTGGTAAAATAGCTTTTCGTGCTCTTATATGTAAAGGTGATTTCATATTTAAGGTTTTTATGTAATATCTTTTCTTGTGGTGATGATAGTTCTGCAAACATGTGATTTTGCAGGTGGGCATGGGAACAGTGATTTTGCATTACTTCACAGGGTTGGTTTCATCCCTTTCTAAAGAATTTGGCATCAACAATGAAGCATACAACCCTGTAAGCTTTCAACCTCCATGGTATTCCCCTTCGGACTTCCATCATCTTCATCATTTGATGAGAAACATGTTATTCTGAATGTGGCTTGTGTGCTCTGCAAAAACAAGAGGAAAGCACATGTTACAATACTCCACATGTACAGCTTTTCACAGCAGCTTATAGGTCCGTCGGGGAATTACAAGATTTGATATGTTTAGGGGTACTGCCAGGGATGTTGCCTATCCATGGTGAAGGAAAATAGATGATCACAGTGTGGAGTTGAAGTACTCATCAAAGGTTTGTTAGAGGTATTGATTGCTTCTTTGAGGACACTGAATACACACAGAGCCTTACTCAGGTTCTCTAACTGCATTTCATACATGGCAGGTATGGCTTGGGAGTCTGTATTCTGAGTTAGGGTTGTTTAGTCTGGCTGTGAGCGATGCCCTCCCATCCTTCAAGCTAAGAAAGGGGAATGTGTGACCCTTCAATAGACGTGACCTCCCCAGCTATCTTTTTTTGAACGACTCCACGTGCAGATTCAGTTTTGATGGTGCACCAAAGCAGTCCTGCTGGACGACTTATGAGAGCATGATTTGGCGAGTATTGTGGACAGCTGTGGATTAAGTACCGATTATGCAGGGTCACTCTTTTCCTCTATTTGACTGGTCATGGTGGCTGTGGTGGGCTACTATGGGTAGACTGGCCACTTGTCATGGCTGTGGAGCATTGACAATGTTACAACCCTACGGATCTCCTAAACACAAAACACGAGTGATAAGAACAAATCCCCTAAGAGGCGTGCGGGCTAGCTCACCTCCCAACCATAGGTTCAATGCTTTGAACCGAGCCAGGGGCTAAGGTTTGACTCCCACATATACATGCTAGTCTGCCCCATAGAGGCCCTGGCCGCCTGTATTAGCCTGTTTTCTCCTAATAAAATAGCAAGTACACATGGATTTATGAATAATAACCTTAGCCGCTAGTTTACAACATAGGTTTCCCAATTTTCTTTCTTAGGCAGATTTTGTTTCCAAGAGTGGAAACGTCTGAGAGGGGGAAGTATGTTACGTACCTAGTGCTAATCCTCAGGATTAGTACCCTAATCCGATAGGGTTAGGGGAGCCCTAGGATTAGGACAAAGCAGGCTAATACGAGCAACTTGTTGAGTCTTCCTGTGTCCTCTCTTTTCACTTAATTTGGTTCTCCAAAGGAACTAACTAAATCTACAGCCACTGTTCCTACAACTATCTCAGTGGAACTAAAGAAATACCAACTTGAACTAGAGTCGTGAGGACCTCAATCCAAATCCCGAGAAATCAGCATCACAAAGACAATTGTTGTAGCCAATCAAATTGCCTATCCTATCAAGATTAGGAAATTCCTTGTACCCAACTGTGAGAGGCTCCTCCCAAGGATCACCTAATACACATGCATAAACAAGGTTAGAGAAACCAAATAAAAGGGGTGCACGCAAGCTCACCACGCAACCGTAGGTTCACGTCTGTAAACCTTCCCTGAGCCAAGGGCCAAGGCTCCATTCCCATGAGTCCATGCTAGTCAGCCTTGGCATTCCATACCCAATTCCTGCCCACAGGGACCCTTGGCAAGACTACCCATGATCCGCCACGTCCATGGCAGGAGTAAGTCTTTTGGTCCATGTCTAGACCACAATGAATCAATGGTAACCCAAGACTCACTTATATAGTGCTTATTGTCGCTATAAATAATAGTCCAATCATAAATAGCCAATAACCTTGGATTTATTAAATCTGAACCTGAATCCGCTTGCTTTTCCTAATCCCAGGGCTCCCCCAACCCTACTGGATTAGTCCCTAACCAGTGCTAGGTACATATCATTCCTCCCCACTTAGGACATTTCCACTCTTGGAAATAAATGAAGGAGAATCCAACTACGTGCATCAACTATCTCCGAAATCAGGTTTATACATGTGTGTCAAAATCCACATAGCCACGTATCTAGGAACGAGCTCAATTGAAGCTGTTTTTCCTCCAACATATGACGGTGGGAACAAGGTTACAAAAACAGAACCTTCTCAGGTCTTCGAAGAACATAAACCATCCTTCAATCCTCCAACTCCTCATGGAATTGGAAACTTGAAATCGTCAAGATAAATATCTGCTAGCTCCAACATTATACCCATCCTTTCCAGAATCTAGTAAAACCTTGTACCTAGGGGATATCCTACCTCCTCCTCAAAGACTCTTAACTATCAGGCACCACAATTGTGTCTTCTTCAAGCTATCAAGGTCTGAGGGAATCTGGGTTTTAACCCAACTCCCTTTTATGCTGTCGTGGAGCTGTCGGCGTGTTTTCCTATAGCCGACTGCTTCATGTACTAGTATATAAGAGTTGCTCCCTTATTCATTCATATATATCATTCTTGCCCTATTTGCTGGCTCTTGTACTCTGTAACCTCAAGCTAATAAAGCTCAGATCTTGCTTGTAATCTTTCATGTTCATTGCTTCCGCTTGTGCACATTCTTTCAAACTTGAGCTTATCTTGGGAGGTGAGAATTGATTCCTCTTCCAAGACAAGGGAGTTGAGATCATCAAAGTCGAGATGGCTCTTTGTGACCTGGCACCGCAAAGCTCGAGAAACATCATCATACTCAGTAGGGAGCTTTGTGAGGATTAGAGCAGCCAATTGAGCAAAAAACAAAGAAGCACCCATCGCTAGCAACTAATCATGGATGACCTTGGCCTTCATTAAGAATGATTGCATGGAACTCCTTGCAGGAAATACCAGACTGTACAGTTGCCCTTCCAAAGTAACGGCCCACATCGAGGACTCCCGAGCATAGAGATCCGCCAATTTGGACTAGATTTCGAACGAGCCACCAAAGGTTTGCAGGGTCGGTGAGACCTCCTTCGAGATAGTCTGCATAAGCGTGGAGTGTGCCTTGGAATCACGGATCTTTTCAATGCCCTAAAAAATGTCCCAGAGACCTTTATGGATGAACTAGACCCGCCTGTTAAGCTTCTAATGAGCATAATTTGTCCCGTCAAGTTTGTCCTTGTTCGTAAGGGGGGACCCATCTGGCTGTTGCATGGGGGGAGGGTCAGAAACAATAGAATCATTTGGCCTCGCAACTTGCGGATACCATCTCTTTGCTTGTGGGAGCTTGCAATCTCAAAGAAATCCCCAGTGACCCTATCCCCCGCTTGGGTCTAGAAGGAAGGTCTGGCATGGTATTTGTAGTCCACCCTCTGCTCCTCTATAGATCTGAGCTTTGTACAGATGGCAACCAACTGACCCTCAATCCACAGGCTATCTGTGGGAGCTCTCTTGAAGTCGTTGAAGAGAAGCAAGGCCTCGGTGAATGCTCCTTTCCTGCTCACGGAATCCAACCAATCTGCTCTGTGCTGCCTCTTGTAGTAAACTGCTAATCTCACGTAGGCCTGCATCCAAGGTGCTTGCAGCAGATCCTGAGAGAAAATCCATCCCCTCCCATATCTGCTCTATCTTGTTGGTATGTAGAGTCTTGGATGAGGCTGTTAGGGATTCGAGTACTCAAGTGTTTGTCTTGCCTCCAGGGATCCTCTAGAGACAATATAACCAGAGCGTGATCTAAGAAAGTAGTGCTTGCCAAAATACCGATCATGCCCCACGATCGCAAGCCCACTCATCCACATAGAATCTATCAAGTTTAGATAGATTGCGGCTAGTGCTCCTCCTATCAGACCTTGAGAAGCACAAACTGACGGGGTTGCGTCCAAACTCTGGTAAGTGCCAAGGGTCCGGGCCCCTAAGAGCCAAGATCAGCCACTCCCATGCAGAGTACTCCGAGCCAGAGACTGCAGCCATGCCTCCTCTGAGTCTATCCTCTATTGATTCTATCATGTTAAAGTCTTCACCCATACACCAAAAGGCCGTGTGAGGAAGGGACTAGTGAATTGCACTCGAGAAGGCAGCTCTGCCGGGAGCAATGTTCGGAGCATACACATTTAAAAAGCCCACACAATCCTTGCCAATCCTGATGGTCACCCACTGAGCCCGACCAGTGTCAATGATGCCTGAGCCAACTATTGTTGGCAAGAGCTGCTCATTGACAGAAAAAGACTGTCGACTGGCTACATAGTGGATTGCTGGTTTCCGTACAGAACAAGCCGTACAGACCACGTGGCTGTACGACTGCAGGTACAGGTTCAGGTGGCGCTGACAGGAATAGACAGCAGGCGGCTGCTGTGCAGGTGCTGACCTGTACGGTACAGGCGGCTGTAGACCTGTACGGACAGGTACAGGCGACAAGGAAACCTTTGTCCAGCTGGTACAGTCGGGTACAGTGCAGACCTGTACAGCTGGTACAGGCGGAGGTGCATCATACACGCAGCAGCTGCAGGCGCAGAGATTGTACGGACAGGTACAGTAGGGTTTTACTGACCTGTATGGATAGGTAGATCCGGTTTCAGTTCTGTTCAGTCCTGAACAGTAGTAGGCGGCGCATTTCCAGTTGCAGGCGGTGCTTTATCAGAGCATAGTTGGTGCATCAGTCAGGTGGTTGCAAGGAGGAAAGTACAGACAGTCTTTGTCAAGTACAGACTGGTACGATCAGTCCCACGGGTGCAGAACCACGCATTGAATTGGTAAGCTCTGAACTTGTCCATCTTTCTATCTTTCCACTGGCTTATGTCTGCTGTTATCTGGCCCCTTGTGAGAGGAGGGGTATGGCAGTTTGAAAGGGTGGAAACAGAGACCGGACAGTGGATGTATGTTTGTACTGAGTTGTGAAACCATGTTCATGGAATATGCCAGATGTGTGCTCAAGGCTGCCCTGCTGAATTGTCTTGGTTGATCAGAGGGAAGCACAGTGTGTTGCTTTTGTGGGACACAGATCTGTGTGTGTGAACCCTCTGTGCTAAGAGGTCTTGAGGGCTGCTAGATTGGACATACAGGTTTATTCTCCTGGCTGGTTTTTTGTATTCAGCTTTACATCTCATTGGATTTGAATAAAGAAATACCGAAAGGGGCGCCAAGCTTTGGGGCCAATAGGTGTCGATTTCATTTCAGTTTTGGGGCATTCTAGCTCCAATTAATTTTGTTATTTATTTGGACTACAAGTGGAATGGTGACTGCTAGTCTACCGCACTTTGGTTTCTACCAGAGGCCGGTTTCAAGGTTCCGTTGCCGGGACCCATCATCAACTTTCTTAAGGGGGTGAGCTCGTGGTTGACTTGAGGGAAGTCATTGCTGAAAAATTCAGCAGCATGTCTGATACAGAAGATGAATATTTTTATAATGAAGAGGAATAGCAAGAGACCTCTCCTGAGAGAAATGAATCTGAGGATATTCTTGCAGGAGAATAGGCTGTAGATGATGAACAATATGAGAATGTAACACAGCCAGAAGATATGCCTAGTAACGAGGAAGATGATGCTCAGTTTAAAAATCGTTTGGCCGGTGTAACGGATGTGTTTATGCAGCTCACACAAAGTGAGAAGTTTGCTGAATTTATGAGATCCCGTTCTGATCCTGAAAAGAAGAAGAAGAAGGTGCGTTCTAAGAACCTACCTCAGGGTCATAGTGGTGCCTTCCCACAGGATCCATCTTTTGGACAGTTTCCGAACATGCAACATACTTTTGGTGCCAACTCACAGAGTTCCTTTTTCGGACAGCCATCTATTCCTCAGCAGTCTATGCATCCAGGTTATTTTGGTGGTTGTTCCAGTCCATGACTGGGGATTATCCTCAGGGAGGCATGGGTATGCCAAGGACTTTTGGAGCTAATTTTCAGCCTGGGATGCAAGGGAATATGTATGGTGGTATGCAGTCCGGAATGCAAGGAAACATGTTTGGGGGCATGCAACCTGGAATGCAAGGAAATATGTATGGGGGCATGCAGCCCGGTATGCCTAATGGTATGTTTGGAAACATGGCTGGAATGTATGGCATGCCAGGTGTGGGAATTGGTAATGTTGACCCTATGATGGGCATGAATGTTGGGGGTAGCAATCTTGTGAAGCCACTTCCTTATGATAATCTAACGCCTATGGGTAAAGCGAAGGATTATAAGGAAGAGGGAGCTGCTGTGAAATTTGATACATTCAGTGGAGCCAAAGATAAACTAAAGGCACTTACCTTTTTACAGCAGTTTGATGCTGCTTTTTCTGGTGGTAATTACAAGGAGTCCTCTAAGGTGAGAAAAGCTGCGACTTTTCTCCAGGGCAATGCATTGCAGTGGTGGCCTACTCTTCTTTTGCAGGGCATAGCACCATCTACTTGGGTACAGTTTAAACAGGTGTTCTCTTCCGTATGGCTCACATCTACTTTTGAGGTGGATGCATCAAAGTGTGAAAATCTTGACGATTATAATAAGAAGTTTTGGGAAGCTTTACTCCCAATTACTTCTTATCGTGCAGTGCCTTTGTCGGAGCAGGTGGAGAAGTATTGTTGTGGGCTGCCCAAGGAAGTGCGTGACTATTGTATAAAGACTCGAGTAACAAATATGTCACAGATGATAGAGAATGCTATGACAGCAAATGCGTTACTCACTGGAGTCTCATCTGGATTTAAAGGTAGTAAGAACTCAAGCAAGAAATCTGAAAAGTCAGGGCATGCTTCGCGTGATGCAAAAGGGTCTACAGAGAAGCGGTATAAGAATTTACCAATGCCCAAGAGAACTCCTGAGGAGAGACGGGATTTGATGGATGCTCGGAAATGTTTTTACTGTACAGAGGAAGGACATATGTCTCTTAATTGTCCTAAGAGAAAGTCCCAAAAGGGCTCTGACACCAAAGGAGAGCCGAAGTCAAAGAAACCAAAACCTTCTGCAGGGTTAGTTCCTGATCTTGTTGGGGAACAGCCAGGTGGTGAAGAGACTGAGTTGTGCAGGGCATGGAGTAAAGTGAGAGATCAAAATGCCTTGATTTTCTTTGACACGTGTGCTAGAGCCAACTTTATTTCATCGGATTTGGTTGGCCGATTGGGGATCCGTGCAGAGGAGATGGGGCCTTTATATGAGGCTAACATGGCTTGTCCTGGGTATGCAGAACCCGTCACTCCTATTATTGGGAAGCTCCGGCTTCATTTGCAGGGTTATGTGGACAGCGAAGAGTTTTTCATCATGCCACTTGATGGATGTGATGTTTTGTTGGGAATGCCATGGTGCCACCGAGTACATGCGGTGGTGGATATATACAATAGGAAGATCACTTTGGCTCATAGAGGGAAAGAACATGTTTTGGATGTAAAGTTAAAAGGGGAATCTGTTCCTATTGTATCAGCTTCAGCAATTTCATTAGTAATGAAAAAGCATCTTTCCGCGTATTTGATTTATGTAAAGGATGCAAAAGATGATGAGTCTCAGTCTAATTTGTCTACGTTAGATAAGGACAGGACTGATTTCTTATGTGGGTTCCAAGATTGTTTTTCCGAGTCATTGCTAGGAGAACTTCCTCCGGAGAGGCAAGAAGATTATGCCATTGATCTAATTCCGGGTAGTACTCCACCAATCAGACCGTCGTACCGTGTTAGTGCAGCCCAACAAGAAGAAATTATGAGTCAGGTACAGGAGCTGTTGAATAAAGGGTTGATACAGCCTAGCTCATCACCCTTTTGCTCACCTGTACTCTTAGTGCAAAAGAAAGATGGTTCTTGGCGCATGTGTATTGATTACAGGGCACTGAACAAGAATACCATCAAGAATCGATTCCCCATTCCGAGGATGGATGACATTTTGGACCGCTTACAGGGCTCCACAGTCTTTAGTCGGATTGACTTGAAAAGCGGGTATCATCAGATACGTATTAGACCCGAGGATGTGCATAAGACAGCATTTCGAACCATGTTTGGGTTATATGAGCTCTTGGTTATGCCTTTTGGTTTGACAAATGCACCTGCCACATTTAACAGAATGATGGACAGGATTTTCCGGCCTCATAGAGCGTTTGTGGGCACATTCTTTGATGATATGATTGTGCATTCACACACTGAGGAGGAGCATAGAAGGCATTTGGCCATTGTATTTGCAAAACTCCGGAATCATAGGCTGGTTATTAATGGCAAGAAGAGTGAGTTCTTCTTGCAAGAGATACACTTCTTGGGGCATATTGTGTCTAAGCATGGAGTCCGTATGGATCCATCGAAGGTGGAAGCAATTCTTAATTGGCCAGATTTGAGGACCGTGCATGATGTACGCAGCTTTTTGGGATTGTGTTTCTATTATAGGCGGTACATATGGTATTTTGCTGAAATTGCTTCGTCCCTTCATGCCTTAACAAAGAAGGCAACTCCGTTTAGATGGGCTGATCAGGAATTACAGCCTTTAAAAAGCTTAAAGAAAAGCTTACTTCGGATCCAGTATTGGTATTACCGGACCTCCGAAAGGCTTTTGTTGTCTAGTGTGATGCATGTGGAAACAGCATTGGGACAGTTCTCATGCAGGAAGGACATGTAATAGCGTATGAGAGTCGAATATTGCAGGATGCCGAGAAGCATTTACAGGTTTATGAGAAAGAGATGTTGCTATAATTCATGCTCTTTCTACATGGAAACACTATTTGCTTGGGGCTGATTTCACTGTGCAGACAGATCATCAGACCTTGCGTTATTTCCTCACGCAAACTAAGCTTTCAGAGAAGCATATGCAATGGGCAAACTTTTTGTCTATGTTCCACTTCCAGATTGTACATGTGGAAGGCAAAAAGAATGTTGTGGCAGATGCTTTGTCACGCAAGCCACAGGTCTCAGCAGTTTCACTTGCTTATCATCATGAGCTTGATGAAATGAAAGAGCAGTATGCCCATGATGAGGACTTTGGCAGGTTGTATGATCAGATGTCTGAGGGTCAGCGGCATGATCATTATACTCTCAGAGATGGGTTTTTGTTGATGCATGGTAGACTGTGTGTTACCAGGCAATTGCGACTCAAGGTAATGATTGAAAGTCATGCTCCACCGTATGCAGGTCATAGAGGTATTGACGCCACGGTAAAAGCAGTGGAGACTTTCTTTTATTGGCCAACCTTGAGAAGAGATGTTGATGCTTTTGTTAGGCAATGCATCGTATGTCAGAAGGTGAAGTTTAACCGTCAAAAGATACCAGGGTTACTACAGCCTTTACCGATAGACCTTGGGAGAGCATTGCCATGGATTTTATATTTGATCTTCCACGTACACAAACGGGGAATGATGGCATTTGGACTATCATATGCAGGTTCAGTAAGTAGGCTCATTTCATTCTTGTGCGTAAGACGATCAAAGTTGATCATATGGTGAAGTTGTTCATGGCGAACATCTTCAAGTATCATGGCTTGCCTTCGTCTATCATTAGTGACCGTGATCCACGGATGACGAGTTTATTCTGGAGAGGGTTGTTTGACAACATGGGTACAACTCTCAAGTTTTCATCTTCATTTCATCCACAAACAGATGGTCAATCGGAAGAGGCTAACTCTACAGTGTTAGATCTTCTTAAGTGTTATGTGTCAGAGCACAAGCAACAATGGGAAAAAGTATCTTCCTTTAGTGGAGTTTGCATATAACAACACCATTCATACCTCGACGGGCAAGGCGCCTTTTGAGATTGTGGAAGGGGGGAAGAAGGTACCACCCATGTTGCACACAAAGGATAAAATCTTTGAGGCTGATCAGTATGTGGAGAGTATGGATGAAGCTTATCGGAGAGTTAAGTTGGCACTCCAGTAAAAGCAAAAGAAAGTAGTAGACCGTCACAGACGTGCATTAGAGTTTGCATTGGGTGATTGGGTTCTTTTGCGATTTGAAAAGGACAAGAAGATGAAGGGTAAAGAGCGCTTATTCCCTAAGTCGAGCATGCGCTATTATGTTTCAGGTATTGGAAAAGATTGGTGAGGTGGCCTATCGCTTGAAGCTACCAGATCACTGGAGGATTCACAATGCATTTCATGTGAGTCTCCTTAGACCTTTTCCGTGGGGATGTGCTCGAGGATGTATCAGATGAGGCTCAGCCGGAA
This sequence comes from Cibotium barometz, assembly GCF_041138505.1. Taxonomy (NCBI): domain Eukaryota; kingdom Viridiplantae; phylum Streptophyta; class Polypodiopsida; order Cyatheales; family Cibotiaceae; genus Cibotium; species Cibotium barometz. The sequence continues at coordinate 9,467,766 of NC_141058.1, forward strand.
GTTGAGGAACTTGATGAGGTTCTTATTCCAGAGCAGATACTGGCACATAAGGAAAGAAAGGTACGAGGTAAAGTTTCCCGTCGCTGTCTTGTGAAGTTCAAGAACTATTCACCGATGGATGCGAAGTGAATGGAGGAAGGTGACTTAACAGATTCACCTCAGGTTTTGCAGCTTTATCTTGATGCCTTTGAGTTGGAGCCGACTCTTGTTACGGCTCATTCAGGTTCAGCAGAGCATGGGTCTGGAGCATTGCCTGATGCTCAAGAGGGGGCTAGCACCTCCACTCCCTTGATACAGACAGGCTCAGATGGCATCTAGAGGTCGCTTGGTGCAGTTTTCGTCTCACCTGAAGGTACTGATGGCTGACAGTACATCTGTTTATGGGACTTCTATGATATATGTGTACTAGTCACATTGGATGTTGTGGTTGTGTATGCTTGAACATGTGTTTGATGCGAGGAATTATAGGAAAGTGTCGCAAGACTTTACGAGGTACATCAAAACTCTTCACATCTGTTCTATACCTTGCTTCACCACAAGTGGGACAATGTCTAGCCTTCTTATGCGTCCCACGAAAGAGAATGCAATCATTGACGCATGCATGTATGCGATCATAATCCAATCCTCCAAGAGATGTCACATAGCGCCTCGCTATGTCTCTTGAGGTGGGTAGTCTATTCCCCTTTGGAAGCATGTTTGATAATAGCCTGCATCCAATATCATCAATTAGCCCTAAACCCTAAAAAAGCAATGCTACAAATGGAAAAATGATCAAAAGGAAAAGGGAAAAGGCAAAGACAAAGAGAAGGATGAAGCCAAAGATGTAAAGCCAAAGGGCAAAAGTGGAGTCAAGATTGAAGAAATCAATGTGTCACATGCAGGTGGCAGTGAGGATGAGGTCCTATTTACGTCTTCACTTGATGCCCATTCACTTCTTACAGGTGGTCATGGTATGCACTCATGGATCATTGATTCAGGTGCCTCCTTTCATGTCACAGGTTGCAGAGACTTGTTTGTCAGGTACACTGCTGGCAATGAAGGAGTGGTGTTAGGCATGTGCTTGAGATCAAGAAGAATCTGCTTTCTACTGGACAGCTTGATGATGCTGATTATGTTACCACATTTGGTAGTGGAAAGTGGAAGATTAGTAAGGGCTCACTGGTTGTTGCCAGAGGCTCTAAGGTGGACACTCTTTATTTCATGCATGCAGGTGTTTGTCACCATGCTAATGTAAATGCAACCGAGCTGCCGGAAATTTCTATGTGGCATAGCCGGTTGGGACACATGAGTGTCAAGGGAATGGAGCAATTGTCTCGTTTGGGTTACTTGCCTTCTCTAAAGTTTTCAAGTTTTCAGTTTTGTGAGCATTGTATTTATGGTAGGCAACTACAGTGCCCCCACAAGAAAGCTCTTGGACAGAAAGATGCTCAGTTAGAGCTTGTGCATACAGATGTATGTGAAATGCCTCAGCTTTCTTTGGGAGGGGCAAAATATTTTGTGTCTTTTATTGATGATGCCACACGCAAGGTGTGGGTTTATCCTCTTCGTTTGAAGAGTGATACATTCTCAGTGTTTCAGAAGTTTGTTGCTCTTGTTGAGAATCAAACTGGCAAAACACTGAAAGCTTTGCGTTCCGACAATGGTGGAGAGTATACGTCCAAACAGTTTCAGGACTTTTGTGATGCTAAAGGCATCAAGAGGGAGCTCTCTACTCCTTAATGATCCTCCACAAAACGGGACAGCAGAGAGAATGAACAGGACCATACAGGAGAAGGTCCGTTCTATGTTGTCACATGCTGCATTACCTCATGGTTTTTGGGCTGAAGCTGTTATGACAGCCGTTCACCTTATAAACAGGTCACCTAACACGAGGCTTGGTGGGAAAGTGCCAGAAGAAGTATGGACAGGAAGCCTCCGTCATACAAGCACTTGAGAGTGTTTGGTTGCGTTGCGTACGTGCACATACGCAGGGAAATGCGCACCAAACTTGATCCTAAGTCTCACAAATGCATATTCCTAGGATATGGTGATAGAGGTGAAATGGGGTATAGACTTTGGGATCCCATGAATAGAAAGATCATACGCAGCAATGATGTCATTTTTGATGAAACATGCATGTATAAGGAGCCTGCAAGGCAACAGGAGCCTGGCAGAGTCATCTTTGATGATGATGGACATCATGGACAACAACAAAGGGCTGTAAATCAGCCATTACAGCAGGAAAACCAGCCCTTAAATGGTGCTGAAAATGGTCCAAATGGACAGCCAGAGATGGCAGAAGATATCCCTATGGATATACCACAGTTGGAGGAGATACCGGGCATGATTTTTCAGCCTTATGGCATGGAACAGGAGCCACCAATGGGTGATATGCAGGCTGGACAGCAACCTGCAAATGATGGTCATTGGGTACGGAGGTCCACAAGACCCTCCAGAGCCCCTGACAGGTTTGTTCCAGGGGTTGATTACTTGATGCTTACTGACTGTGGGGAGCCCTCATGTTATAAAGAGGCTTTACAGAGGGTAGATAAGGCTCTATGGGAGCGTGCCATGAAGTCAGAGATGGATTCTCTGCATAAAAATGGCACTTGGAAGTTGGTGCATTTGCCTGCAGGCAAGAAGGTTTTGCCATGCAAGTGGGTTTACAGGCTCAAAGTTGCACCAGATGCAAAGCCAAGATACAAAGCCAGGTTAGTGGCTAAGGGCTTCAAGCAGGAATATGGTGTGGACTTTGATGAGATCTTCTCTCCAGTGGTCAAAATGACCACACTTAGAGCTGTGTTGGCTTTGGTTGCGCATGATGATCTGGACTTGATTCAGATGGATGTGAAGACTGCTTTTCTTCACGGTGATCTCCATGAGGAGATATATATGTAGCAACCAGAGGGTTATGCAGTAAATGGAAAGGAGAAGCTTGTATGCAAGCTGAAAAAGAGTCTTTATGGGCTCAAACAGGCACCAAGAGAATGGTATCATAAATTTGATACATTCATGAAATCACAGAAATTTAGGAGAAGTGACATAGATCACTGCTTGTACACCAAGAAAGCTTTGGATGGCAGTCTATTGATTCTCATTTTGTATGTTGATGATATGTTGATTGCCGGGAAATCTCGTAAAGAGATGGATGCCTTGAAGCAGAGGCTGCATCAAACCTTTGATATGAAGGATTTGGGTGATGCAAATCACATCTTGGGTATGCGGATACTTCGGGACAGAAATCAGCATGTGTTGTATTTGTCTCAGAAGGAATACATTGGCAAAGTCTTGCAGAGGTTCAATATGGACGGGGGGAAGAAGACTAGTACTCCTTTGCCTCCATATGTGAAACTCAGTGCTATGGACAGCCCACAGTCAGATAGAGACAGGACTGATATGGCCAAGATTCCATATGCTTCAGCTTGTGGCAGTCTCATGTATGCCATGGTTGCTACTAGGCCGGACATTGCATTTGCAGTGGGAGTGGTTTCTAGATACATGGCCAACCCTGGCAAGAAGCATTGGGAAGCAGTGAAAGGTGTCATGAGATACCTGAAGGGCACACAGGATTTGTGCATTTGCTTTGGCAAACAGGATGCATTAGTGCATGGTTACACGGATTCGGATTATGCCGGTCATCCAGATAACCGGAAGTCTACTACCGGTTATGTATTTACATTCACAGGAGGTGCTGTGTCATGGATATCCAGGATGCAGAAGTGCATTGCCTTATCTACTACAGAGGCCGAGTATATTGCAGCCACAGAGGCTTGCAAGGAGGCATTATGGCTATCTCGGTTAGTGGTTGATTTGGGTTATACAGGGGATATTCCATTGTTGCATTGTGACAGTCAGAGTGCCATCCAGTTGGCAAAGAACCGTGTCTTTCATGCAAAGACGAAGCATGTGGATGTGAAGTATCACTTCATCAGAGAGGTGATAGAGAACAAGCAAATTCAGCTTGTTAAGATTCATACGGATGACAACCCGGCTGATCTGTTGACGAAGAGTTTGCCTCCGGAGCGGTTTGCTCATTGCAGACACTTGATGGGCATTGGATGAGGCCAGTTTCAGCCTTGATATGGCCTTGTATACTATCATGTACATGCTGATTTTTCTTTTCCTTTACTTAAGGGCACTTTGCCTTTAAGTGGGAGGTTGTTGGGGTAAAGGCGTTATGCCCACCCTTATAGTGTGTACAAGCCCATAAGTTATAGTACATAGTACACTTAGTACTTTTAATGTACTAAGTGCACTATGTGTACTAGTGCAATATACATGTGTGATAGGGGAGTCACACACTCATGCCATTATGAGTTGACTTATCCCCACAACTCTCTCTCTCTCTCTCTCCCTTGCTTCTCTTTGTATGTCTCCCATGAATGAACCTAACCCTAATTCTCCCGTCACTCTTTGTTGTAGAGGTGATGAATAGTTTTTTGTCCGCCAAGGGGACAGGGCTATAGCATCTTCGTCTCCTCATTATATCTTAGGAGGACCTTCTAGACTCAAGAGTTTGCGGATGATACAGCTGCCTACCTCTCAGGAGAGGATGGGAATCTCGAGAGATTTGTGCAGGCAATGAAGGACTTTTGTTTCGCTTGGACTCTCTGCACTTTATTCCAACGCCCATAGCCAGGTCCTTATTGAGTGGGCCATAGGGGACAGATTTCCGATCACCAGATCAGTTTGTATGGGTGTCCTCTCGCTTCCTTCCTCTTCCTCTTCGTTGTAGAGGTGATGAATAGTTTTTTGTTCGCCTAGGGGACATGGCTATATGGTCTTCATCTCCTCATCAGATCTCAAGAGGCCTTCTAGTCTCAAAATTTTATGGATGATACAGCTGCCTAACTCTCACGAGAGGAGGGGAATCTTCAGAGATTTGTGCAGGCAATCGAGGACTTTTGTTTGGCCTCAGGCATTGAGATCAACTGGCACAAGTTGTGTGGTTTTGGGTTGGATCCTCATTATGGTTGGCGTCCAATTGAGTCTTTTTCAGGGGATACCCAGCGGCACCCCGATCAGATATTTGGGATGTTATGTAGGGAGCCATCTTGATGCTCATTTAGATGAAAGGGAGTGATGAAACACTCAAAAGTCACAAGGCTTTGACACTCTCACAAAGAGATGAAAGCTTACTACACAAGTGGAATCACCCAACACAAGGTTTGGCCCTAGGTGTAGGTTGTCAGAGTCACGCAGCAACAGCATGCACACCACCCTGGGGCACTGAGCACAATGGTGGCTGGGCTCCCATCTCCTAGCCATTGCTCTCCCAAACACCCGGCCGGAGGAGATATCTATGACAAGGTGCCACCACACCCTATATATGGCTCTTCGACTTCCCATGCTCTCGCATATGGGATAATCCACCACAACTTGCAGTCATGTGACAACCCGAGAGTAGCTACGCGAATTGCCACTTGTAACACCCTCCCTCAATTCGAGCACCTCGATCAAGGGAGGCTAGGGCCACCCAGGACCACACGGGCCCGAGCTCTGATACCCTGCCATAGTCACACAGTAGCACTAGACTCTCACCGTTGGGATTATCCAAATTATGTTTGGTCAGTGAGTTAGGCAAGGTTTACTCACCTGCAGTTTTCTAGGCAACCTTGTCATGGATACCTCCTCCAGCCGGGATTTTGGGGGGAGCAACGGCTGGGAGATGGAAGCCCACCCACTGACGTTGCTCAGTGCCCTAGGATTGTTAGGATGCCTGGTAGATTGTACGAACATCTATATAATAAGATCTCCTTCTTGTAAGGATAAATCAATCCAAGTTCAAAGTTCAGTAGGTCACCCTTATGACGTGCTTTAGCACTCATTATTGTATCTCATTAGGATTGGAGTAATTCTCATTAGCCTCGAACATAGGTATGCTCTGATACCATGAGAAAATTTGAGGAGGATTAGATTTGGATTACTAGAGATAACACAACATAAGAGTTGAGCTCAAATGGTTGCAATATGAATTAAACAAATGATGCAGTAAACACTGCTGTAATGAAGAACCGATAAAGAATTTAAATCTGGGATTAATGTTAATGTCAATGCCTTGATCTAAGGAACAACTTCGTTGAAGACCTCAAGTCGATCTAATGTTTTCTTTTTGCTCCGCAATGTAGGTAGGTAGGTGCAGTCCATGAATTCCTGCATAATGATGCTGCAAAGTAGGAGCTAAGATATCTCCAGATCAGAAAGTGATCTGTTCAATCCCAACGGTCAAGTTGTAGAACACATAATGATAAACATTTGACCTTTTCACATCATTCAATTTCAATGGTTGGAATGCAAGATAATGGTGTTTGCAATACTGTGACATTCAGTGAACAATTCTTGTAACATACGATCACATATTTCCACCAATTGTGATTTATCCTACATGCTGCACATGATATAACATGATCCTTGACATGTCTTCAAAGCTAGTCCGCATCTTTATTCCATGTGATGAGAGGTGGTGTGATCTTGCATTCTTCAACAACTATATGGGTTCACACACAACCTAACTCTAGACCTAAACCTGGACCTTCTAGACTAGCTGTCCAGGCACTGGACCATGGGTCTAATAAGTGTCCGGGCCCCATGTACATTGTTAGTAGTTACATATTGCAAGTGGGTGCAGTCCGGACAAGCCATCAACAATGTCGAGTCCTTTTTGTAGAAGCTCACGTCAACTCTTGGAGGGTCTTTTGCGGGGTTGCCTTCTTGTGAACTTCCAATGAGATGAACTATCGGCAATGATCCCTTGGTGTTGGTATCCATGGGAGTGTGGTCCAATTGGGTGGACGATGAAGCTGGCAATGATCCCTTGGTGTTGGTATCCATGGGAGTGTGGTCCAATTGGGTGGACGATGAAGCTGTTTGGGACCCTCCGATGACTTGATGGCCCCATGTTGCAGTGGTCTTCTTCTTTCTTTGGGTAATTGGTTTCTTGCTTGGTACAGTCAAACAAGAGAGTACCAAGACACTTGAGTAATTGGTCTACCCTCACTAAGGTCCCCTGGTCTTGAGCGATGTCCCCTCCTGCTTATCTTTCAGCACCCTATTAAGGATAGTATTGACAGCTAGGTCTGGTTGTGGGGACTCTATTGGACCAACATGAGCAAGAACTACGGTTGTGGAGGCGGTGGGGCCATGGTTAGGTGGCTGACATTTGGGGCATGCTTGCTTGCTCTGTCCAATTGCACGATGGCAGAAAAATCATTTACTCTCTTGCGGATATTTTTGCAACTCATATGCGGACAATCTGCCCCGTGCTACCCCTGCCTGTGCCTTTTGGTTTGGGGTCAATGCGGGTGTGGTCTCTGCTGGCTCGGAGCCAGGAGCTCTAGAAGCCTAGGCTATGGTGGATCCTGACGACTCTGCCTTATTGCCGGAACTTGGCGCCTTTCTTCATTTTGATGGTTTGATCAAGCTCAAACGCCACCTGAAAATTCTCTGGCTGGAAGCGCTTGACGTTCCATTGTGACAGCTTTCTGGGATTGTGCGTGCTGGACTGGATGCTGGTGTGCTCTTCTGACTGTTCTGAACCCCTCCTTGGCCGTGCGTTAGCCTGTGTCTGCTGCCCTTTGGCTGCCTATGGCTGGGTATGAGAGATCTTCTAGTTATGAGCCCAGATGCCCCTTAAATCGGGATTGATCTGGCTGACTGGGCGCCTGTGCAATGAAGGGGCCGACCCTAGACCATTGGCCTTCATGAAGGGGTGCACATGGGCGCCCCTTTTTGGTACACTTGGCCCCTTTTCCTATGGTTGTTGCTAGTACCATAGGACTAGATGGGTTCACACACAACCTAACTTCTAGACCTAAACCTTGACCTTCCGGTCTAGTGTCTAGGCTGATTGTACATGATTACATATGGACAAGATGGCACAACTTGATGGTGTGGGACTTGCATGGCTTGATTGACCATCCTTGGCGGTTAAGGACTCGCATGATTTGATTGACCACCCTTGGCCACAATGAAAATGCATGGCTGGGTCTTGCACTTGTCTGTGCAGTCATGGCATCCAAGTGCAGGATGCATCTGACACTTGGTAAGCGACGGGAGAGGTTTCAAGGTAAAGTACAAGAGAGCAGGGAAGCATTGATTTGCACTTGGAGTGGTTCTGTGAATATTTGTTTTGAATCGGCAGTATTTGTTCTCACTTTTCAAGTTTTATGATAGGTAGCAATATTCCTGATTGTTGGTATTGCACTCATGGGAGCATGGCTGGGATATTGGGGAGTGCGTAAGATGGTACTTTCGGAAGATGGCACGGTTGACATTGGGACGGCTCAGTTTGTAAAATGGGCTATTCGCATTGTTGGGTTTGTCATGATCCTCCAGGTAAAGCATCAGAGCTTTTCTAACACAGAATGTGATAGCATTACAAGGAATCTGGAAGATGTAACTGGGAACTTTTTTTAATGATTCAGAGCTCCCATGACCCCATACTCGCCATGTTGGCTTTGCTCGTTGGGCTATCTCTAACTTGGACCATCAGGAAGTTACATTTACAAGATTTGGTGAACACATGGGATGCTATATTGTCATTCTGGCAAGAGTAAGTTTGAACATGCTGTATTATATGTTAGCTATTGTTGGCTGCCTCAGTGCTGAAGTCTCCTTTTGAGATGCTGGATTACAGTGTTTGAATGCAGAGCATTGATGGTTTTGTATTTGGGTGCAGGCATGCCAATTCTAATTACTATAACTTTCGAAGTAAGAATCATCGAACTGATCCTCAGCGGTTTTCAAAGGCAGAGTTTCTATCAAAACATGACACTGTGTTCTTGAGATCCCAAATTGGAACATCATATCGAGCTCCCAGTAAGCATCACAAAGTCCTGATGTTTTCTTTGGAAGGTTTTTTATGCAAGTAGACTTCATGTAGTGTGATGCCGTTCATGGCCTTTGTTGTGCTTTGTTGAGAGTTACATGTATCTTCTAAAGAGGAAGGGGAAAGCACTTTCTTATCTAGTTTACTCCTGGGCAATGGTGGGCTATGAGTTATACCCATAGAACTTGATGCGGCAGTGGGTATCCTTCATGACCACTTTGTTGGACTGTCAAGAATGATGACTTCTTTCAATCAAAGTAAACTATTTAGTCTTGGTCCCTGATGGCTGGGTAGAGATTAAAGATTTTCTGCATAGATTGGGTGATGCTTGGTAGTACATCCACTTGACAGCAGGGAAACTGTGCCATTACCCTTAACTCTGCACCTGGCTACAAGTCACCCTTGAGATACAACATTAGTCGGTTAGGGTAGGACACAAGTTTTGTCCCAAGGCTGCCTTGTCTTATCAATCTATGGGGTTCATAATCAAAGACATTTCAGCGCAAGACATCTAGTGGCCTACGGTCTTTTGAAGTTCACCGAGGTATCCCCCACCACCATAGCTAGCCATGTCCCCTCACTGCGATTCTTGTACTTTTGTGATGGAAAGCATGAATTTAATCAGCGTAGAGGTGCTGTTAAAACCCATCAGGTGCTGGATGCAGCAGGAGTTTAACAGGCTGTCTACTATGGCTTCTGAGGCAACCTACAGTACAGCCTGAAACAATGTTGAATCAGCACCTCATTAGTGTCATCAGGACAAAGGAGAGACTACCAATTGTCCATACACTAATGTACAGTTTACGGTGATCATAACCTCCACACAATAGCGCAAACCCTGTGTGTACTTATCTTCACTATGGATTTTACTTATCTTCACTATGGATTTTACTTACTCCAAATATGCTATGAAAAGCTTGTTCATGCATTGGGGCAGGACTTTTTACCTTTTCTTAAATATGTTTGCAGAGAAATCACAAGGCACTCCACCCAGCATGGCCTCAAACAGTAAATTCACAGAGCAGTACTACTCAACTTTTCATAAGACGCCAACCAAGAAGAAGATGAACCAAACTGAATGGACTGATTTTACACAGCAACATACAAAAAAGGCCATGCAAGAATTGGCAGCATCTCCAAAGTTTGCTGATTGGTTTGCAAAGAATGCAGAGAGAGTCATGATATTGCCCACTGAGCACAGAGAAGACAGATCAGCCGATGAAATTCAAACAACTGCATATATGGTACAAGCTGATGAAAATGAAGGTGTGAGTAAGTCACGTTTTTTTGGTTTTTAAACCCAAATGTGCACGGTGCCAAACACAAACAGATGAATATTTCAGGCATCCTTCACTCCAGCTCGTTGTACAGATATCAAATAGTTTGGCACCACTACTGTAAAGGAAAAAAGGAATATTCATGATTAGATTATTGGTTTACCTTGGCAACCACAGATAAATATTTTTAGCTTAATTGATATCTTACACCTTTTTTGGCAGTGTATTTTTGTGTGCACATTGTGGTCTCAAATTTTTGAGTACTGCACCTCATGTCTAGCTATCATACACATTCCCTTCTCATCCACTGACGATCCATAAACCGTGTCTATGATCATTTAAAGCCAAGACAAAAAGAGAGTTTCTCTTCATATCTTGACATTTAAAAAGACTTTTTGCAACACCTTATGAGTGAAATAGTAACTGTACCTTTGATCGGACACTTCGTATCATTGCCCACTACCACCACGATGCCAAGGCTTTATGAAGGAATACCGGTCATGCGCCTAGAAGCCTCCTTGTTGATGATCCACGAATCAGCCATTGGCTATTTCATTGCACACTTCTTCAATGGCAACAAATAGCTCTATTTCTATAGTAGCTATGCACCAAAGCTGATGCTTTTGTACTTTTATACTAACCTGAAAGTTTGATGTAAGGAGGCTCAAAACTAAACAAGAAATCTTGAAGTCAGGGAGCTTAACCTTGGACCTGATTGTGAAGATCAAAATCTAGTTTGACTCTTGTAGAGGAGAAAGACCTAATTGACTTGCTCACAGAGTTCCAAGACTGCTTCGTTCGGAAGTACACGGTCATGAAAGGCGAAGCGCACAATTCCCATCATGAAGTTGTGGACACACATGGCTTATCAATGAACCCCAAGTACTCCAAGATGGTCAAAGAAAGGAAACTGATATCAACCTCAATTAAACATACAAAATGGTATCTCCAATAGTAATAGTGCCTAAAAAGAATAGAAACATCTTATCTTCTTCTTGCAACCTGTAAAGTTGAGCCCAAGCTTCAAATACATGAACATACACCTCCGGATCATTCTTCCTTATTCTAAACATGGATAGTTCCACCTGTACTCCAAATGAACATACACCATCTTCTTCCTTTAATACACTAACATGCATCTCTATTTAATCATTCTTTTCTTGTATGTCTTTAGTAGTCTATACCTATACTTGATCTTTCTGGGCTATCCTTATTTCTGCTCTTAGCTTGATTTTCTAGGCAATCCTAATTTCTACTTAGTTTGATTCCTATCTTGTTTTTCAAGCTATCCTTCTTTCTTGAAGCATTTGTATTAAATCTCGCTTTAATTTCCTTTCCTTTGCTATCTATATTGTCCTAGGTATTCTAAGGTTCTCTAGTATTCTCTAGCATAAACGGCCTCCTTCGTCTAGTGTGCACTGCGCCCAGGGAAGTAAAACCAACGTTAAAAAAAATTTGGTTACTGCCTCAGTTTTTTAAAAGGATAATCTTTTTTTCTTGCTCATGCTCATCATCTTTGACAACATTAAGATGCAGAGATATTTATGCTAAACAATCCCTTTATGCTTGCCCATTATCATCATGCTAAATGACACATCATGCCTTAAGCATTATTATGCTTTAAGGCCATGCTCTTGGAGGGCTTATAATACAAAAAATGTGGCCAAGGAGGCTCTCAAATTGGTTTTGATATCCACGACCGATTTGAGAGGCTCCTTGGCCACACTTTTTGTGTTTGATGCCCTCTACTATCTTGGTGAGATGAGATGAGGCTCGGTGTTGGTGCTAGCTATTATGAATGCCATGTATGCAAGATGTGCTTGTGAAGTGCAAAGACCTGGTGAGTAATGCAAGTGCCGTTCATGAGTTGTGAGAGGTGAAGGTGTGCTCATGTGAAAACTCCAACTCTCTGCTTTCTTTGACTCTTATTTATATTTTCTTTGACATCTAATATTTATCTTGAATTTGGGGGATCAAGGTCATAAAGATTTTGCGAAACCCCTTTGAGTTTATTGATGAGGGTTTTGTACACTTGCTCCGTGCCCATAAACAAAAGGAATGTAGAAGGCTAGGCTCAGCATCAGCCCACATTAGTGCCAAAGATGCTGCTGGTCTCATAGAAGGAAGTGCTAAAGGGCTTGTGGGAAATCCATCTACTAATCACTGCATTATGGTGGCAAAAGGTTTTTCATAGAAGGGTTTGTGGGAAATCCATCTACCTAATTGCTACATTATGGTGTCAAAGGTTTTTCATAGAACTCGATATTTGTGGAATTATTTGACCATGCCATACTGACCTATCTATTGGAAAACCTTGGTGCCTTCATTGAGGCATGGTCCAACCTTCTGGTGGTGTAGTAAAGTGGCTGTCCATTTATTGATTCACTAAGCAGAATTCGGCCATATCAAAGGTTGTGTCAAGGATGTTGTGGAAGTTACCTTGAAAGATGAGGTCCTGCACATTGGGTGGATAAGCGAGTTGATGATCAAAGATGGGCAAGGACACCCCTAGGTCTTGCACATTGGGCAGATAAGTGAGTTGATGATCAAAGATGGGCAAGGACACCCCTGGGTCCTTCCCCTAGGTCCTCCCTGTCGTCGTCACTAGCCTCTTCATATGTGGTTAGAGCCCCTCAAGAAATAGTTCAGATGATTGGGGGCTCAGGGATAAGGGTGATGATGTGGTTAAGGTGCGGGAGAAGCTTGAGAATGGGGGGGGGGGGGTGGAATATGGATGTGGTCAATAGCTCCATGGATGGAATACAGATGATGTGGTTAAGGTGCGAGAGAAGCTTGAGAATGGGGGGGGGTGGAATATGGATGTGGCCAATAGCTTCATGGATGATGATGCATGATGATTGACAAGGGCAGGGCATTTTGTGGGGTGTTGGTTTGGAGAGCGTGGAGCAGTTTGGTGGACTGGCTTTTGGGTCTTTCATTGTCGGTGGGTTGGGACCTACTCCTCATTGGGATCTTCATTCACCCAAACTACAAAAAAGTGGGCTTTGATGGCTTCCATATCTTCATCTCTTGAAGGCTTGTCCCCAATTTGCTTGCCCTGTGAGGAGTCTACAAGATCATCTTCTTCATCTACAAGTTTGTGGCTTTTGAAAAGGTGTAAGGCCTCCTGTGCCTCCTCGATTGAGAGGTCTTATAGGCCACATGAATGGTTTAAACGGTGGTGTCTCCAAGGTCATCTTCTTCATCTATGGATTTGTGGCTTTTGAAAAGGCATAGGTCGCTTGTGCCTCCTTGATGGAGAGGTCTTACAGGCCACATGAATGGCTTGAATGGTGGCGTCGTTGGTTGTGCAAGGGCTTGATCAAGGTATGCATAAAAAACTATTTGATACAGTGCCATGTGGGTTGTATTGGTTATTTGGGCATGTGCAAAGAAGGCAGTGGTAGGTCGATTCCACTCATGGACAAATGAGGGTCTTCATGGCTACTAAGGTAGAGAAAATCATATCTTTGTGGATAGGATAGTTGAGGGGGATGCTGTAAGTTTAAGGAAGTGGTCTTCCTCAATAAGAAGAGTAAGATTCAATGGAGTAAAGGAGGGTAGTGTCTAGGAATGAAATGGATTGGTCATATAAGAAGAGGGTGGAGAGGGGGGTTGGTTATTACCACCATAAGGTGTTGATGTAGGCAAGGATAGTGTAGAAGGTGGGGGTTGAGATTTGATCAGATAAAAGTTAAATTGAAGTAGGTAAAGGGAAAGGGTGTGATTGATGAGGGTGATGGTATCCACAGGGGACCCTTGACAATTTATTAGTAACATTTCAAGGGCACTTACCCGCGAGGGAAGCATATCTAGCTTCTTTTGGTCATGCCCTTCCAGTGGGGTAGCATCCAAGGTGATGGCTTCTAACATAAGAATGTCTATGTTTACCTTGGTGATATGGTTTTATTTGTGTTGTTCAAGAGATCCTGGTAGGCCTTTCTAGTTGTGCACTTGTTGGTTATAATCATTGTGGAATTTTATTATGATCTTTATTGCCTCTTTGGCTATGAGGACATCTTCATATTATTTTGTGTAAATTGATTAGCAAAGATGGCTTGGGCTTCTTTTGCTTTAGCTTTCTTGACCTTTTGAGGAGTTGGTCATGTGGGCTTCATGTGCCATGGTTGTCTCATTCTTAGCTGCTTCCTTTTCATTTCTAGAGGGCATCCATTTCCTATTGTGAGAGTAGGTGAACTCCTCATGTGTGGCCTCGGCAAACAAGCTTGTGGACTTATCTTTTTGCGTTTTAGCTTCTAACATGGCAATCTTCTCATGTGCCATGGCTGCCTTTTTCTTAGGTGCTTCCAATTCTTTTCTAGAGGGCATCCATGTCCTATTGTGAGAGTAGGTGAGCTCCTCATGGCTGTCCTTGGCAATAGCTACGAGCTTGTACTCAAGCTTGTGGACTTATCTTTTGGCTTTTTAGATTCTAACTTGGCAACCTTCTCATTTGCGTCATGGAGTTGTTAGGAATGGTTGAACTTCTAGCGCTTTCTTTTGGATAAACTCATCCCAACACTTTGATTTCATGTTGTTGTCAGAGCATGTTCCTCGTAGAAGTTTCATGCCAATGATCTTGATCCACAAGTTTCAAAGGTGCTTGTGTGAGCTATGAGACCATTGTTGCATGCATCTTGTGTGATGGGATGTCCATGAGGGACCAATTGAGGTCTCTTCCTTGAGAGTTTGTTGGAGGTGTGTATCGGATTATCTTGATGGGCGGGGAGCCAATGCAGACATTTTGGAAGTTGGTATGATGTGTGTTAACCCGTTTATAGGATTAACAAGAGGAGATACCACCATTATCTTTCATCAAGGAGTCAAGGTAGATACACCAAAGGCTCATACATTCAAGACATGAAGCAATGGTGTCCAAAGATACAGCTTGGATGGGTGCCTATAATGGTATGACAGAGTATTTATGGTGATTCCCACTTTAAGAGCGTGTGGTAGCAAGTTAGGATGAAGTCCTAAGTGATGTACTTCATGGATATATTATGAGAGTAGTCATTGTAATAGCATTATGCCTCTTATGAGCCTAAAGTGCCCTCGGCCATAGTTTAAATGAGTGTGAATACTTATGACCATGTATATAAGTGAATATCTCTCATAATACAACAAACTCTCCTTGTGCAATTGAGTCTTTCTCTTGCTAATCTCTCTCCCTACTAATGCATGCTAGGAAGTGTGTGTGAGTGAAGTGAGGTGAGAGAAGGGATGAGTACCCATAGTGCAACGCGGCAGGGTGACAATGCTAGTGGGAGGTGCGGTGGAATTGCTTCTCAAGGAGTTGTAGAGCTTGGAGACCTCAAGGGTTACGAGCTCGGCCATTGGATCGATCCTCTCGACAATTGTGGTTCACCAGGAAATCTCTTATTGGATGTGTTTCAAGGAGGGTTAGGGTGAACCATAACATTTTTAGCGCCATTATCGGGGAGCCATCCCTTAGCGTTTTCCATTGTTTTTCCTGTAATCTACGCATGACCCATTGCCCATTATCTTGATTAATGGTTTTCCATGAAAAAGATGTGGATTTGATGGTGATTTGTGTGTGATTTGGTGCAGAATAGCTATCTTTTTTGTTTTTGTAAAGAATGTTTTTTTGCTTAATTTTTAGCTTAATTTGTTGTTTTTGTTGTTGTTATTGTAGTTTTTCATGTTCTTAGTGCTTGCACATAGTTGTATTATGCTTAGTTTTTATCCATTGTATCAAACAACGCAATAGAATACAATTTTTAGTGAATGTTAGCTCTCTTTAGTGTTAAACATAGAACTAAAATCATTAATTTTAACTTAATTGTGTGGTTGTTGTTGTTGAAATTGTTTGCATTAGAGTGTTAAACAAGCATTAGGAGTACCTTAATCCTTTAAAAATTTTCTTAAAACCATCAAAAAATCCTTGAATTCAACGAATTTCTCTTAATGGACTGGTTTTTATCATTAAGGGTGATTAATCTTGTTCAAGGGTGATTAATCTTATTCAAGGGACACAAAAATTAGAAAATGTGTTAATTGGGGTCTAAATTGATCGTGAGTTGTTGAAATTAGTATTTTTGAGTGTTTTGAGAGCATCTAGATGCATCAAAACACCTAATTACATCAATTTCTTCATTTTTACTCTGCTTAATTTTACCTTAAAAGAGGAGACTAAAATTAAGAGTCTAATTAATCTCCGAAAAATACATTTTAGGACCTTCTCTTTCATTTGGAAAGTTACTAGCATGCACTTTTTTTGAAAAATTATCTCTAAGAGGTCGTTCACGTGTGGATAGCGCTGAAGCTAATTAGGGTGAATGGACACCCATTTGACCCAACAAAGAGAACGCCAGGCCTCTTGAGGCACGGGCTATGAGAAAATATAAAAAGCAAAAAGAAAAAACGTGTTCTTGCTCATTAAGGAGCATTCAGGCAATCAAACATGGCAATGATAGAGGGATTGCCAGGGATCACATAAGGACTGAACCCAATGGCTGACATCTTCGAGCCATTGACATCTATGCCGCAAATGCACCTCCCAATACCATTGGCCATGCCTATAACAAGCGTGTCATCGGGTTTTACACCCCTTATCACTTCAATTCTACCGGGCTTTGGTCCTTTACGACCTCAGTGACTCATACAAGAATACAGCTGTATAGATCTCCAAAATTATGGATAAATATGACGGAACAACAGACCCTATTCAATTCATTCAAATGTTTGAATAGAGATGTGACGCCTTTGGAAATCCCAACTGCCCCACCAAGGTACATGCGCTGAACCTATGCTTAGAGGGAAAGGCTAGTCGATGGTTCATCACATTGATGCCGGTAATCAAGACCAACTTCAAAACCTTGAAAATAGCCTTTATCCACGGTTTTTCAAGACAAGGTGGTTGGTGGAGTGCAACAAGAGAACTCTATTCAATTGAACGTAACCCAAACGAAACCATTAGAGACTTTATCCTTCGGATAAAACTCTTGGACTCACGATGTGAGTCATGGGAGAAATTAAATGATTCTCAATTGAAGAGATGTTTCATGATGGGCCTCTTTCTCAACGCAACACTCAAAGGCCAAGGAAAAAGAAAAGTACTCCACAACACTGTCCACAAAAACCTATGTGAGCTCCTCAAAGAACTCCATCAAGTTAATAAGTGTGGGTACCAAAAAGATTACTAAAAGCACAAGGGTACTACCAAGATAATACCAAAGCTTGGATTTCCAAGCAAATTAAAAAGCCCCCTCAACCTATTCAAAGAAACAAACCTTAGCACCAAAGGCATCAGAACTAGTTTATAATGTTGATAAAAGATGGGTGCCTGTGCATGTGCTTCAATAACAAGGATACTATGATGGTAATCCCATCATATGGTTGCCAAAATTGAACAACGTGAAGAAAGCCTCACCACCAACTTTAACCCCAATAGCTTCAACTAAAGTTCGACAAGAATGGAGGCCCAAGCAACACCAAGGAAGTCACTCAACCACTCTTGTGCATTCAACACTTACACAAGAGCTTGCATGTTCAAGCAAACCCAATGGTAACCAACTAGCAGTCTTATCTACTGCTTTGAAAACATTTGAGCCAAAGATTCAAGAATCAATTCCCACATTTGTACGGAGACTTACGAGTGCATCAAAGACAAACTCACAATGCTCTTTTCACCCCTCTGGATGTGAAGCATAAATGCACAAGAACCTGTTGCTCGCACATCATGCCCTAGCTGACCCATAAAATCATTTTGAATAAAAAATCAACAGACCCTGCAATCTCACGAGTCAAAACCTGCAACTTCACGGGGTTAAAACCTGCAACTTCACGGGGTCAAAACTTGCACTTTCACGGGTTTAAACTATTTCATGGGATTACCTTTCACGAGTTTAGGCCACTTCACGGAATAACCCTTCACGGCCTAAAAACTTGCACTTTCATGGAGACACCATTTCACGGGATTACCTTTAAGGGGTTTATGACATTTCACGAATAACCCCTCACGACCAAAAAACCTGCAATCTCATGAGTTCAAGTTTCTCACGGGTTAAGAGTCTCACAGCTTAAGACCTTGCACTTTCACGAGTTAAGGTTGTCACTGGTTAATCTCTCTCACAAATTAACATTCTCTCACGGCTTAAGAACCTGCACTTTCACGATTTAAGCCATATCACGGATTAAGCGATCTCACACATTAACACCTTCCCAATGATCTTCAATAGCCATTATATATTTTTTAAGCTTATAGCTTACTACTCTTTTGGCTAAATTAATGTAGCAGCTACATATCCACACTCATGCACTGGAGAACATTTGCACCAAAGCCTCAACTTCTAGGTACATCTCTGGATGGGGAGACCATGGTGGGCAAAAGCCTGGTCCAATGGTACAACACATTGCCTGGAATTTTCCTTCAAATTACAAACCTCTCCAAACGACGCTACCAACTTCACAAATCAATGATCTTTAATCCTTAGTGAAGATATCTATATTAGCCTCGCAAGTCGACGTAATTCTTTCAATCCTCACCAACAAGTGGCTATTTCAACACAGAGCAGTTCAATAAGAGTCTATATGACTCACTTCTTGTACTTCATGTATATCTACTTCATAAGGGCACTTAAATATACATAAAAACATAAAAAGCACATGGGAAGAAGCATGCAGGAACAGGTCTTACTCAACAACATTTGACAACAATCCTGCTACACAAAGGGACATCATCGAAGGACAATTCCTTCAAATGATGAATGTCGATTCAATAATGAATCAAATGAGGAACTGAGAATCACCATCTTGTTGTGATGATTATGTTCCTCTAGATCCTTCCTTCTCTTCTCTCCTATTATTAACATCTCTTAGCATCCCCACTAACACAAATCAAATGTAACCTTGCTTATGATTGCCAAAAACAAAGTGAGAATTTTTAATTTAAAAAAAACATGCTCGCACAAATTTAAAAAATGCAATCATTCCCCCCCCCACTCCGTTAGGAATTCCCAAGAAACCACTAACCTTTTCATTCGCTAACTAGCTTTTATTATTCCTTCCGGAGGAACTAAGACCATTGAACGTCACTCAACATCAAAGCCATCGACAAAGCTTGTCCAAAGAACATCATAAATAAAGAAGAACCACATAGATTATGCTTTGGGTTCCCTTGTCAACAGGGGAGAAAGGACCATGGTGTCTTCTCTCTAAATAGAAACATGTAGCCTCTTTATATGTAACAATTACGTTTAACCTTTCCCTCTATCCATTCGAGATGTTTCATTATTATAGACTAAATTGGTGTTCTACATATAGCCTAGCATCTTCGATGAATATCTTGCTTAACTATGTTGTCATATTTTGTTCCCTTTCTTCTAGTTGAGTCCTTCTTTACCCATCACTTTCTACATGGCTTTTCTAGTTGATATGTCTTGGCCTCCCTTTCTATTTCATATCCCTATTCTCCATTACATATCTTAGATGATGAGAGCCACAATCTTATCTACATCAACTAAATGGATGCCTCTTGCTTTGCACTATTTCCCCTATCACCTTGAAGTGGTTTTGGAATTGGAGTTTCAAAGCTTATGCACGAGCTACTTGAGGAGGTGTTAGAGTATTTCTCGAAGAAGCTCTAATTATTAGAGCCTCCATATTTGTACCCTCTCCCACATGACATTCCATCTTTGCAATGGTGAATTAGCCATATCAGACACACACACATTACACACTTTTTGCAAGATTTATTATTGAAGTACTTGCTTCCTCAATGGAGAATCCACCCTACCATGAGAATATGTTCGTTTCTTATTTTTGTTTTGTTTATGCCTTCCTTTACATGCCAAACATTGGGAAGTTATGGTCACGAGTAATATTACAATATGGATGCCATGTATGAGTAACATCATAATTAAGGAAGGACCATATAGATATTATGCTTTGGGTTCCCTCATTGGAATGGAGTGTCTTATCTCCAAATAGAAACATGTAGCCCCACTATTCCTCTCGATGAGATCTATAAGTAATAATTACATTTAACCTTGGCCTTTATCCCTTGGGAGATGCACTACTAAGAAACCCTATGTATCACATGCGTTCAAGGGGTATTTAAAAAACCCCTTACCTATGAATTTTTAATGAATAAAATGACCCCTTTTCCTTTATGAACTTACGATTTTTTTTCCAAAATTGATTTAAAAAGCCCCTTCTGTAAATGTATTTTTGTAAATTTACCTTAAATTTTTGAATTAAAAAACTCCTTCATTTGAACTCACATGGTATACTTACATATTTTTAGGTGAACCACACAAGCTTTATCCATCCAAAATATTTTATTATTCTAGACTAAACTACTATATTGTGTATAGCCTAGAAGGTACAGTGAATACCTTGCTCAACTAGGTTGTCATGTTTTGTTCTCTTTTTTATATTGAGTCTTTCATTATCCATCATGTTCTACATGGATTTTGAAGTTAATATGCCTTGGCCCCCTTTTGTATTTCATATCCCTTTTCTTGTCTAAGATATTCACATCAATTTTTTTGTCACGAAATTAGATAAGGAGTATATTGTTGTGCTAAGGAAGATGTGGTCGTGCAAGTGCAAGTAGAGAAGGTCATTTTGGCATGGAAAATGAGATTGTTTTTCAACGAGGACTTAGATAGTCAAGTTACAATACTTTTGCGGGATCAATAAGAGTGTAAGAGGAAGAAACATGACATCATAGTTTACTTAGAGCTTAGTTTAGGATTTTTTTCCCTTTAATATGTACAACCAAGAAACTCTTTGATATGCATGGCCAAGAAAGACTTTTTGGGGTCTAAGTTGGAAACAGCAACAAGGGACAGAGACTAACTGGAGAAGCTTGAGCATGTTCACATCTAAAATATGGCATACAACACAGATTGAGTGTAAGATTCCTCCCCAGCCCCTCAAGATGTCCAGTTTCTTCCCCTGTAAAATCAATCCCCTTTTCAAAATAATAAAAGATCTTGTTTCTACTTGTTTTGGCCTGGAGAGAGAAAATGTTCTAGAGAGAGATAATTCAGTTTTTAGATATCTTTGGATGGAAAAATATCCTTTCTTATTAAAATAAAATTTCCCAAAACAGAAGTTTAAAAATAATTTCCTAAGGTGCATTAGAAATAAATTATAATCTGCTCAAAAGACCACAGTCTAAGGGTCCAGATTTTTTGAAAATTTTGGATTAAGGTTATGAGGGACCAATAAGATTAATCCAAATGTATGGAGGAGATAAATTGAAGAAATAAAGAAAAAACTCCCAAAAATGAGTAAATACTCACATAAGATGAAGAGTAGACTAAGGACCAAAGGAAACATTAAAAAAATGAATTTTTGAAACCTCAGAGTGGGGATTCTCCCTCATGAAGGAGGTGCCTTTTTTCTCATCATTGCTCCCCATTTTAAATCAATAAAATGAGATATTTCATCTCTCCTCTCTCCTATTTCAAGTCTAGTTCCAAAAAGTAAGCTGAACTGACCCAAAAATGGTCAAAAATTGACCAAACTAATCTTAAAAATTCTAGAATAAGTTTGCTTGGTTTGAGGCTCGCTTTTTCCTATAAATAGAATCCTCCCCCTTTGTAAAAGCTTAATAGTGTTTATGCAATGTTACTCTACTCCTTCCCAGAGCCAATTACATTGAATTCACTTGATAATTCAATTGTTTTTGACTAAATCCTCTCCAAAAGAATTGGTGGCCACTCTTGATCCAAACAAGAGTAGAACCCTCAATCCCTCAAGCCAAAGGAAAGCTCACAAAACTCCATGTAAGCTAAAAATTCTACTTTTTAATTTTAAATTTATGATTTTCTGATTCTTTGCTTTTTTTTTTTAGTTGATTAAAGTGAATCTTGATGTTATGCCTTGATGAAAAGGCTACCCCCTTCTCTTCCTTAAAAATTTAGTCTTTCTTTATCCTAGATTGAGTAATAAATAAATTGATTAAACTTTTCTTATTGTTTACTCATTATAAAAAGTGAAAATTGAGTAGATTAGAGTACTTTACTTCAAATTGGGATTAATTTTAAATTGATATTAGAGTGGAAAAATTGACAAATCATCAGCCATACAAAGGAGGTTATGGTAAAATTTTCTTAAATTTTGTGGAAAATAAAGTTTATCTTTATGTTATTCTAAAAGAGTAATTCCCACCATTTGCGCATTCTAAAAGAAATATTTTTATTTACTCCATGTACATACTCACCTATGAATATGCATGGATATCATTGATATTAATTATTGAAATTAAATTCTATGCATAGAAAGATGCATATTGGAATTTTTATTATTATAAAAGTGTTGTTTTTATTGAATTTAAATTCTATGCATAGAAAGATGCATATTGAAAAAAAATTTATTTATAAAAGTGTTGTTTTTATTGAATTTAAATTCTATGCATAGAAAGATGCATATTGGAAATTTTTTATTATTATAAAAGTGTTGTTTTTATTGAATTTAAATTCTATACATAAAAAGATGCATATTGGAAATTTTTTTATTATAAAAGTGTTGTTTTTATTGAATTTAAATTCTATGCATAGAAAGATGCATATTGGATATTTTTTTAAATTATAAAAGTGTTGTTTTTATTGAATTTAAATTCTATCCATAGAAAGATGCATATTGAAATTTTTATTATTATAAAAGCGTTGTTTTTATTGAATTTAAATTCTATGCATAGAAAGATGCATATTGGAAAATTTTTTTAATATAAAAGTGATGTTTTTATTGAATTTAATTTCTATGCATAGAAAGATGAATATTGGGAAAAAAAATTATTATAAAAGAGTTATTTTCATTGAATTTAATTTCTATGCATGGAAAGATGCATAGTAGATTTTTTTTTAATTTTAAAAGTGTTATTCCTATTAAATTGATTTTATGCATAAATAGATGCATAAAAGGATTTTCTTTTATATAAAAGTGTTATTTTCATTGAAGTTGGAATTTATGCATAAATAGATGCATAAAGAATTTTTATATCAAAATTAGATTCTCTTTAATCCTATGTTTAATTTCCATGAATATTTGATAAATGAATAAGTAAATACTCTGAGAGGGAAATTTCTATCGTTTCATATTCACTCGGATTGTAAAGATAAAATTCAGAAAATCTATCGAAGTCGAAAATTCAGATATTCCTCATCGGAATTCGTGATTAATTTAGAAATCAGTTAAGTGAATATTCAATGAATAAAATTCAGTAAAATAGTAACTGAAATATCACCCCCTTTTTGAGAAAGATAGTTCAAGAAAAACCTTATCAGACTCGAACCTAGAATTAGACTATGCCCAAGACCAAACTCTTTCGTCAGTTTCAAGGAAAGAAGATGTGACCAGTTCAGAATACACTCAAATCTCCCACCAAATCGTCTGTCCTCCGGGCTTCCTGGAAACCAAAATGAATGAGTTCTTGGAGTTGAAGCAGGATAGTCGGACAATTGAAGAATACCATCAGGCATTTGCCCTTCTCCTCCACTTTTGGATGAAGAGCAGCTGATGGCCAGATTCATTCGAGGAATGAACAAGCCATTAGACACTTTTGTGAAAAATGCCAAACCAGTCTCAATGGCGGAAGCTGTCAGAATGGCAAAGAACTTTGCCAAGGCATTTGTTGTCAAGGTCCTGCCAAAGCCTACACCCTCAAACATTAAAAGGTTCCACACCCCGGGAAGTGCTTCAAACTTTCCTCCCCTAAAGAGGGAGCAAGGCCCAAATCAGAATCAAGATGCTGGTAGATTCATAAGTGAAGGAAGACCCTTTCCTTAGAACACTTTCTCAGGAGCCCCACCTTTTTCAAGAACCCAGAGAGATGAGCTTAGAAGTGAGAACAGATGTTTTGGATGTCAGGGTCTCGGTCACCAGCTTAAAGGCTGCTCAACTCCTGCCATGTCAAGAGGACAGGGAAGTCAAGGACCTAGAATGCAGAGACCAACCCCTTCCTATTCAGTCACATCAGGGTCCGTCTTGTCAAAATCAGGGCAATCCCAGGAGGAATCCAGCTCAGCCATCTGCCTCTGTATAGAGTAATCTCAGAACTCCCTCCCAGAACTGGGGTAACCAAAGAGAAAGAGTTCTGCCCCAATCTGCACAGCAGCCAGAGCAATTATAATAGCAGATGTAGTAGAAGAGGAAAGAGGTCAGATTTATGCCGCAATTGAGAACCAAGGGCCAAATCGTCAATTCTCTGTCATCCATACTCCAGTTGAGTATAAGGGTAAGTCATTCAAACTTTTGATTGATTCAGGAAATACTCACTAATTTATTTCCCCTGGATGCTTGCGTAAGCTAGTCTTAGAACAGAAATCAAGGAAACCTATGCAAGTTGAATTGGCAAGTGGGAAGATCCTTTTCACTCACCATGAGACAGATCGTATTCAGTTTAATCTAGATGGGAATATAACTGACTGTCAGTTCAGAGTCCTACCTTTGGGAGTTTTCGACGGGATCCTTGGAATGGATTGGCTCCACAAAAATCAAGCTGACATTCACTGTCACAGTAGTGGAACCATTTCCTTCCGTGACCTTCACGGAAACAAAGTTCAAGGAACTGGAATTTCAGGATCCCCAGGTCTGCAATTAGTAAAAGCTTCTAAGTTATTGAAAGGACTTAGAAAGAAACAGCTCATTTATGTTGTCAAGATGAATCCGGTAGACACAAAGTTAAAGGCTAAAGAACCAGAATGGTTCTTTTGGTAACGTTGACACCTATCAATAGCATGGAAGAGGAGGCAAGGGAGATCGAAGGTAATGAAGCACGCAGCAGGGGGTAACGAAGCAATAGTCCAAAAGCAAATATGAAATCAAAGACAAGAAATAAAGGATGAGAATAGCATAACTGAGCTCACCAATTGAAGGTTATGGGTGGGTGACACATGTCAGCACTTGACTAGTCAAGATAGTCATGTGTGAGTAAGATATTTGCATCAATAAAAGCTTATTGTTTTGTGATTTTGACTAGATGTTGGCATTTCTCACACCTTGTGGAAGCTTGTGGTCATTCATGTCAAAAAACATTTGTTGTTTGGTAATTTCGACCAAATATAGGCCTTTCTCACACCTTGTGGAAGCTTGTGGTCACCTTTATTGATATAATTGATGCATTTTTTGGGCATGAAATACTCAAGATTTTCATGGTTATGAACTTCTATTGGTTTTTCACGTCGAGATTGAACTTCTAAATTTCTTGTTTTTGAGCTTATTTTTTAAAGCCCTTGATCAGAAGACCTTGTTATGATTTAAGCTACCTTTAAAACACCTTTTATGGACATGAAAAACTCTAAATACTCACGAGCGACCATGAATATGTACTGGTTTTTCACGTTGACTAGCCTAGTGATTTTCCTTCTTTTGAGGTGATGCTAGGGTTCATGTGATCCCTTGGGCAGTTTGGGTATGATTTTCATGCTTATTGGAACAACTTTTTGGGGCCTTAAAAACTTAAGATGCTCACTCTCATGAGTATCCATTTTTTCTTCATGTCAACTAAACTTTGAGTTTGATTCTTTTGAGTTGCTTTTATGATTCCTCTGATCATTTTTAAGGCCTAGGAATGTTTCCTCTTGATTTTGGAAAAGATTTTTTGGGCATGAAAAATTTGAGTTTTTCACAGCATGAAAAACTCAAGTTTTTCATGAAGAACTTGATTTTTCACAGCGTGAATATGTTCATTGGTTTTTCATGCCAATTGATCTTTTGAATATCATGGTTTTGAGTAGCCTTTTGTTCCCTTGACTCTTGTATAGTTTTTAGCAAGATTTATGACCCCTTTTTGAGTAACTTGTTTAGGCATGAAAAACTTGAGATTCTTATGGCATGACTATCTAAGGTTCCTCCTCTTCTTTTGAATCTTTAATTTCCCTCTAACTCTAGGTTCCTAGTATCCATTTTCTTCTTTTGCCATAAAGGATATTGTTGACAGAGGGACTCTAGCTCCTTCTTTGAGAGTTGCATCTCCTCCTTTGGATGAAGCTAGTTGTTAAGTCCATGGTAGGATCTAGTGTAGGCTTTCCCTCCACTTTGCTCTTTCCTTTGTCATTCATGGGGTTAATCATTGATGCCTTTGGTTCTTCGGGTCCCATCTAATGGTTTCTTCATCTTTGCTAGTCGAGCAGGATGACCTCTAATGTTCCTTTATCATTCATGGGCCTAATCATTGATGCCTTTGGTTCTTTAGGCCCCATGTGATGGTTTCTTCATCTTTGCTAGTCGAGCAGGATGACCTCTGGTGTTCTTGTATACTCAACTTTCACTTCCTCTAGATTTTGGACTCTAATAGGTATCCAGATCCTTGTGGCTCCCTTGTAGTACCCATGTGCTATCAAAGTGGCTTTAGCCACCCAACAACTCTGGCTTCCTGTTGTTAATTTTCTTTCCCATTTTTATTGTTGTGGACTGTTATGAACCTGAGCTATGGATTGCTTTACTCTATGTTGGTATTCAGATCTGTCTATTCTCTTCATAACAGCCTTGTGTCTTCAAGAGGTTCATAGGAGCCCATTGCTCTCTAGTTTATTGTCTTGAATAGTGATGGTTCATGGGAGCAAGTGGAGAGGCTACCATGACCGGGCTTCTCCCAGTGTAGCCATCATGATGTCCTTGATCATTCTTTGAGCTTAAGCTTCACTATTTGCAAAAGATTAGCATTTCTTGGAAGTTGGAGAGCAATGTGGTACCATTGTTCTACATCCCTTTATCTACATTTGGATTGTTCTTTCCTCCATTGAATGGAGCAATTGGTTGCACCAATCCAAGATCTTCCCAATAATACCTACTCTTTCAGATCTATCTATTCTCTTCATAATAGCCTTGTATCTTTGAGAGGTTCCCATAGGAACTCATTGCTCTCTAGTGCTATGACTGGGCTTCTCTTAGTGAAGCCATCATGATGTCCTCGATCATTCTTTAAGATCAAGCTTCACTGTTTGTTGTAGAAGATGAGCATTTCTTGGAAGTTGGAGGCCAAAGTGGTAGCATTGTTCTATATCTCTTTTGTCTACATTTGGATTGGTCTTTCCTCCATTAAATGGAGTAATTGGTTACACCAATCCATGCTCTTTCCAACAATACCTGCTCTTTCATATCTCCTATATGCAAAACATATGCCTTTCTAGCCACAAGGTTATTATTGAAAATTAAACTCCCTTTAGCTTTTACCACACTTGTGTGGAGACTAGAAGTGCTTACATTTGTGGGTTTGAAGTCGGGTTTACCTAGAGCTTCCCATGCTTAAAAGGACATCAAGTTGTGACTCTAACAAGAAAGGTTGCTCGTCTAATCCTAGTAAAAAAGACCTACATTGCACTTAATTTGCTAAAGTCTTTTTTCAAAGCCATGGGTACCTCTCTAGATCTTAGTACTTCCTATCATTCCAGAAACTGATGGCGAGACATAGAGGGTAAGCGAGGTGATTCAGGATATCCTTTGAGCACCTACATTGCACTTAATTTGCTAAAGTCTTTTTTCAAAGCCATGGGTACCTCTCTAGATATTAGTACTTCCTATCATTCCAGAAACTGATGGCGAGACATAGAGGGTAAGCGAGGTGATTCAGGATATCCTTTGAGCATTTTGTGGATGAGAGACTAAGAGATGGATGAACTATCTACATCTGGTAGAGTTTGGTTATACTGCCTCTCACCATCAAAACATAGGAATGAGTCCATTTAAGGCACTTGATGTGAACAAGATTCCTTGACGCCATTAAATTGGTTCGATCCCTAATCAAAGTAGAAGTGTTAAAGCAAATGCTAGATGAGATGGATGAGTGTGATTTTTAAGGGAGCTTCATGGAGGGATATTTTGGAGGGAGCTCCATGTGAAACTCTGCAAGGGCTAAACCCAAATTTTCTCACAAATCCTTAACCACCACCACCATCACTGCCCAGCTCCTTCTCTCCATCACCACCTAGCTCCTCCCCTTCTATCTCTCCTCTTCTCCATGTCCTCCTCTCTCTTGTTAGTGATAGGCATGGGTACCAGGCGTGCAGCTATGGAAGCTTGCAAATACAAACCCTAATCTAGGTGATTAGTGTGTCCTAATCCTAAGGTGGGTGAAACCTAATTACACAAATAATGAAAACCCTAATCTAGGTGATTAGTGTGTCCTAATCCTAAGGTGGGTGAAACCTAATTACACAAATAATGAAAACCCTAATCGAACTATAAGCTTCACTTAAGCTCAATTAGGTTACAAGATTAAACTTGTACTCATAGAGAGGCTTAAGAGCAATTTGTTCCCATTCCTTGAAAATGACTCCTTTTATATAAGGGAGGTACAACTCTCGCATATGTGCTCATGTGGGATAATGCTCAAGTGTGATGTGACTCCTTTTATATAAGGGAGGTACAACTCTCGCATATGTGCTCATGTGTGGGATAATGCTCAAGTGTGATGTGGCTAAATGCTTCTGGTCCTAGTCCTTTACTCATGCCTTGCCCCAGCTTTGTGCTCATGGCACCACATTTCTCAACACCCCCCCTTGGTGCCATGATGCATAGGTTACTTCAAGGTGGTTGGATGTGAGTTAAAAAAAGATCCATCACTTCCTCTTAGTGCAACATGCTACTCAAGGTGGTCAAGTGTGGTAATGCAAGATGTCATCACCCCCCTTGGGTGCATAAATTGGTACTCTCAAGGGGTCAGGTGTGATAAGAAAACAAATACAAAAAACTAGGTCTACTCATTGGTAACCTTTTACAATCATGGGCTAAGGTGGTGAGGTTTTTGTTGCTACTTGTTGATCTAGAAGAGATGTCCTAAGGTCTACTCGTTGGTGACCTTTTACAATAATGAGCTAAGGTGGTGAGGTTTTTGTTGCTGCTTGTTGATCTAGAAGAGAGGTCCTTTTACTACTTCGTCTTCTTGACTTATTGTCGATGTAGATGTCATGTAGTTTGCATTGAATTTGTAGTCTTTTTGTTTGTGGCCAATCTTCTTATAGTTGTTGTACTTCGGCTTGTCCTTCAATTTGCATTCACTTTGAAAGTGTCCTTCAATTTGCATTCACTTTGAAAGTGTTCTTTTCTCCCACAATGGTGACAATTCATAGTGCTTTTGTTGAAGAGTGCTTGCTCAATGGTTGTGCTTCCTTGCTTCATCTCCTTCTCCTTTTCAAGTAGGGAAGAGATGCATTCTTCAAAGGTTGGATCCAGTAAAATTTTCAAATTGGTCACAAGTGCATTATATTCCGTAGGCATGCTTTTTAGGAGTATAGCTAATGCATCTTTTTCTCCTATTTTAGCATTTATGCCATCAAGCTAGGTTATGATGTTTTTCATTTTACTTATTATGAATTGTGGTAGTGACTCACTGAACCTCATTTGTAGCATATAGAACTCAATTTTTAAGATGGATTTCCTGGTTCTTTTCTTTGGCTCTAGATACTAGATTCAATGCATCCCATGCATCCTTGGCATGATCTTTGGAGTCAATATGGTGGATAAGATTAGTAACTAAGTGTCGATCGATAAGTGACATTGGTTGTTCATCCTTTTCTATCCATTGATCATTTGGTGCAGCAAGCACATTTTCCTTAACTATCGTCCATAGTTTCTTGTGCATGAGGAGGTACTTCATTTGCGATCGATAAGTGTCGATCGATAAGTGACATTGGTTGTTCATCCTTTTCTATCCATTCATCATTTGGTGCAGCAAGCACATTTTCCTTAACTATCGTCCATAGTTTCTTGTGCATGAGGAGGTACTTCATTTGCGTGGCCCAAGGATGGAACCCTTCCCCAGTGAACCTCTCAACATGTGAAGTAATGCTAGATGATGTCATGATGATAAGGTCTTACCAAAGAGCTTGTTTGGGCTTCAATGGTAGTGTCTAATCTCTTACAAATGATAGTGATTTTATATTTTTGATTTTATTTTTTTGACTTAAGACAAAATGTAAATGATGGGTACAAATGAATAAAGAAAATTATGTTAACCCATTCCTAGGGTTAACAAGATCTACCGCCATTATCTTACATCAAGAAGTCATGATAGATACACCAAAGGGTCATACATGAAGCAATAGTGTCCAAAGCTACAACTTGGACGGGCATCCGTAATGGTGTGATGGAGTATTTATGGTGATTCCCGCTACAAGAGCGTGTGGTAGCAAGTTAGGATGAAATCCTAAGTGATATACTTCATGGATATATTATGAGAGTAGTCATTGTAATAGAATTAGGCCTCTTATGAGCCTAGAGTGCCCGGTTGGCCACAGTTTAAGTGAGTGTGAACACTTATGGCCATGTATATAAGTGAATATCTCTCATAATATAACATACTCTCCCATTGTGCAATTGAGTCTTGCTATTGCTAATCCTCTTACTAATCCCTCTCCCTAATGCATGCTAGTGAGTGTGTGTGAGTGAACTGAGGTGAGAGGAGGAACGAATACCCGTAGTGCAACGTGACGGTGTGACAACGCTCGCGGGATGCATGGTGGAATTGCTTCTCAGGAGTTGTAGAGCTTGGAGACCTTAAGGGTTATGAGCTCGGCCATTGGAAAGATCCTCAACGACAGTTGTGGTTCACCAGGTAATCTCTTATTCGATGTGTTTCAAGGAGGTTTAGGGTGAGAGGAGGGACAAATACCCGTAGTGCAACGTGACGGTGTGACAACGCTCGCGGGATGCGTGGTGGAATTGCTTCTCAAGGAGTTGTAGAGCTTAGAGACCTTAAGGGTTATGAGCTCGGCCATTGGAAAGATCCTCAACGACAGTTGTGGTTCACCAGGTAATCTCTTATTAGATGTGTTTCAAGGAGGTTTAGGGTGAGCCATAATAACAAATTTTGCGCCATTTGCCGGGGAGCCATCCCTTGGCTTTTTCCATCATCTTTCCTCTCTAATCTACACATTACCCATTGCCCATTATCTTGATTAATGGTTTCCCATGAAAAAGATGTGGATTTGATGGTGATTTAGTGTAGAATAGCTCTCCCTTTTGTTTTTGAAAAGATTTTTTTTGCTTAATTTTTAGCTTGATTTGTTGTTTTTGTTGTTGTTATTGTGGTTTTTCATGTTCTTAGGGCTTGCATATAGTTTGTATTAGGCAATATATGCAAATAAAATATGATAGGGTATGTGATCATTAGCCTTGGAAAAATTTGTAAATAGAAATTAGTGCACATTTTAACTGGCGTAAGGTTGAATGGGTGTTATGGTTTGTTTCTACCCCTTTAAGAACTCTTTCTCATTCATACAAGTATTAAAACAAACAAAAACAATTACTATCTCATAGGATTCTTATCTTACTTCTGAGCCTAGTATCTCCATGACCTCCAAGCTCCACCAGTGTCTCCCTCTTACTGTCAACAACAAGAGGTTTGTTGCACCTCCTTGTAAGGACTTACCTCTCTACACTCTCTCATCAAAATAGAAGGGCACATGTACTATGAGCAAGGAAGCATCTCCTCTCAACTCTCTCTCTCTCTCTCTCTCTCTCTCTCTCTCTCTCTCACACACACACACACACACATAGGAGCAATAGCAAGGAGATAACAAGAACTCACTTAGCACAGAGGGAGATTATGTCATTTCATTTTATGAGAAAGTGTCTTATATAAAACTACCCCTTATTCACATTTGGATTAAATGTTGGGGTGTAAAGGCCCTATGTAACATTTGTAGTTTGTATACAATGTGAAATCGGTTCGTTGAACCGGTTCCACCCTAACTCTAACACATGAATAAAACTCATGGGTTGTGGTGTGCCCATTATCCATTCTTCACACCCACACATTGTTGACTCTCGTCTCCTACTCTCCCGTCCACTCTCCACTCTCGACATCAACTGGTATCAGAGCTTGGCGTGCAGAGGGTGTGCGTGTGAGAGCGGAGCTTGGAGCGCGTAGCTCGGCTATGGAGCCTTGAGCAGGTTGAGGAGTGTATAGAGGAGATTGCAAAGAGGAGCTTTGTGTATGAGCTCTTTTGTGGAGGAGATTAGAGAGCTTGTGAGCTCTTCAGTAGCTCTCTTGAGCACAGTGTGTGTGCGGCATTGCGGGAGCAGTATTGTGCATCTACTCACCAGATCTGAGCTCATGGAAGCTTGAGAGCCATTCCCAAGCTTGAGAGAAGCTTCATTGGCAAGTGTCTATGCATGGTGAGTGCCAGATTGTGGAGAGGATTGCAGATCTGTATTTCCGCAGGTGTGTTTTATGGCCCGAAAAACACTGTTTTACTCATATCTCCCTCACTCGGACTCGGAATCACGCAACCTAGGACTCTTTTTTGGGGTTTTGACATGTTCCGGACACGCTGGTGATATCAGAATTTTGAAATTCTGAACTCTGAATTTTCTGCAGCAACCTACAGCATTTTTCCTACTCATAAGAACTTTGACAGTTGGATGTCTACACTGCAGAGCATTGTGCAGTTTGCGTTTCTGGACATGTATGTCACATTGTGGTGCTCTTTAAGAGCTGATTTAGCTTGCATTTGTGTATGTAAGTGCTGATTTGAGATGTGGCTTTTCGGATTGATACACATCCGGATGCGGTTATGTGCTCATGTATGAGCGTGTTTTTCATGACACTGTGATTGCACCAACAATGGGTATGCTATTTATGCATTGAGAGTACTTTTGATGCCTATTGTGCTTGGATAGCACTTGCCGTTCAAAGGTCTTTTGTGGTTTGGATGCATATGCGTTTAGGAGGAAGCTATTGGATGCCATACATGCCTCACATGTTCAGAAATTGAGCTCTAATCAAGGGGCTTTTGAAGACAGAGGTGTTATTGTGCATTGGACAAACTGCAGCAGGAAGTACATGCCATAAATCCTCGTCAAAAGTGTTCAAATCAAGGGGCTTTTGCCTATTTGCAGTTTTGAATTGTTTGCCATAGTTTGGGGGACTGTTACATGCCTTTTTGGTCACTAATTGAGCACTTTAAGTTGGAGAAATTGTGCCATTTTCTGAGTAAAACAGTCATTTACTGTTTCTGGACAGTTTTGGTGGAGCTTTCCTACTGCTGTACCGCATTTCGAGTGCTATAAGTGTCATTAAAGCTTGCTGTACCGTTTCTGCAACAAGTGGGAGGTGTTATTTATCTGGGAGTGTTTCCGCGCTTTGGAGATACTTTGCTGAGCACTTCTAAGTGAGTCATACACTTTATCAGGGAGTCATACACTTTATTTCTTGGTTCTATTTGCTGATATGGCTTCATCAGGAGAGAGCTCATCTTTGCTCCACATCCGAAAGCTTGAGGGTGCTAAGAACTACGACATCTGGAGGACCCAGGTGTACAATGTTTTGTTGCAGAAGAGTCAGCATCTCCCTATAAGGGAAAAGGGTGTCAAGCCCTCCGCCATTAGTGATGAGCAGTGGCTCAACGGTGATGAGCTTACGCGTTCCATACTCATGCTATCAGTTGTGGATTCTCTTCTTCCTGGAATACGAGATATGCCCAATGCATGGGCAATGTGGCAGCGGTTAGAGAACACCTACTCTCAAAAGAGTGCCACAGGCAAGGTTTATTAGCTCAAGAAGCTTACAAGCCTCGAGATGAAAGAGGGAACATCAGTCAGTGCACACATAAATGAGTTTAAAAGCATCTTCAGCCAAGTGCTTGCACAAGGGCTGAAACTAGATGAGGAGGTACAGGCTGTAATTCTCTTAGATTCATTGCCAGAATCTTGGGACACTTTCAGGATAGCCACAAGCAACTCCAATCCTCTCTTAAATGTGGTAGATGTGGAGGGTGCCATCCTGCAGGAAGATATGAATCGAAAGAACAACTCAAGTGGAAAAGGGAATGCATTGCAAGTACGTGGCCGAACCAAGAATAGAGGCAAGAGTCAGGACAGAAATGGTAGGAGCAAGTCCCGCTCCAAAAAAGATGTTGAATGCGATCATTGTGGCAAAAAGGGGCATCTTAAAAAACAATGTTGGAAGTTGAAAGCAGAAAAGAAAGAGGGCAAGCAAAAGGCAGATGCAAGTGATGATTCGAAGGCCATTGTGCCTCATTCTAAAAAGTCTTCTGTCAAGATAGAGGAGCTGAATTATGTGTCTGATGGCAGCCACTGCTCTTCAGATCTTCTTTTTACCTCTACTATCAGTGCACACTCTCTACATGCGGGATGTCTCTCAGATCTTAACACATGGCTGATTGATTCAGGGGCTTCCTTCCATGTTACTCCTTTCAAGGACAGCTTCAGCAAGTACCGTGTTCGTGTGTATTTGGGAGATAATCATGCATGCCTCATAGAGGGAATGGGTGATGTGAAATTGCAGCTCTGTGATGGTTCAGCTTTCATGCTTCATGATGTTCGCTACGTCCCTGAACTTAAGAAGAATCTCATTAGTACGAGACAGCTTGATGATATGGGATATCACACCACCTTTGGTCCTCAGAAGTGGAAGACAGCAAAGGGCTCCATGGTTGTTGCTAGGGGTCTTAAGATGGACACTCTTTATCCATTAGTTGCTGGAAAAATTGTTGTATCTGGTGATGCTTCTGTTGCCGAGCTACCAAAGGTTTCATTGTGGCATAGCTGGCTTGGACACATGAGTGTCAAAGGAATGGAATAGTTGTCTCGTCTTGGTTACATCCCGTCTCTTAAATTTTCAGATTTGAAAAATTGTGAGCACTGCATTTATGGTAAATAGAATATGTGTCCTCATAAGAGGGGTTTGGGTAAGAAAAGCTCACAGTTAGAGCTTGTGTATACAGACACATGTGAAATGCCAAATCTATCACTTGGGGAGGAAAGTATATTGTTATATTCATTGATGATGCCACACGTAAAGTGTGGGCCAGTCCTCTTCGTTCGAAGAGTGATACCTTCACGAAATTTAAGAAGTGGCTTGCCTTGGTTGAGAACCAAACGGGTAAGACACTCAAATGCCTGCGTTCTGACAATGGAGGGGAGTACGTGTCGAAGGAGTTTGATGCATTTTGTGACTCCAAGGGTATTAAAAGAGAGATCACTGCTCCTTATAACCCACCTCAAAATGGAACTGCAGAGCGTATGAATCGAACCATTCAGGAAAAGGTTCGGTCAATGTTGTCACATGCTGCACTATCCCATGGATTTTGGGCAGAGGCCATGCAAACGGCCATTCACCTCATCAACAAATCGCCTAATAAGAGGCTGGATAATAAGGTGCCAGAAGAGATATGGAGTGGAAAGCCTCCTCCTTATAAGCATCTGCGAGTCTTTGGTTGCGTAGCATACGTACATATCCTCAAGGATTTGCGCAACAAACTTGAGCCTAAGTCTCATAAGTGTGTATTCCTAGGATATGGTGATGATGGGGAGATGGGATATAGACTTTGGGATCCCGCACAAAGGAAAGTCATACGCAGCAATGATGTGATCTTTGATGAAAATAGCATGCACAAACAGCCCATGAATGCTCCAGAAGGCAGAAGGGTTGTATATGATGAAGATGCACATCCTGGACAGCAAAACGAGAGGGTTGTACCGCAGCAAGAACAGCCCCAAAATCATCCCAATCATACTGCAAATGATGGTCTTGATGACCAGTAGTAGGAAGAGGGAAACAATTTCCCAAATGTTATGCCACCGCTTGAGGAGCTTCCTGACATTATCTTACAACCGTACCTTCTTGAAGGACACATGCCAAATGATGATGATATGCAGGCTGAACAGCCAACAAAGAGGTCAAGAACATAGGGTTCGGAGGTCCACTAGGATCACAAGACCACCTTATAGGTTTGTCCCAGGGGTTGATTATGTCATGCTTACGGATAGTGGTGAACCCTCATGCTTCAAGGAAGCAATGCAGAGGCATGATAAGCTCAAGTGGGAGCTTGCCATGAAGTCAGAGATGGATTCTCAGAAGAAAAATGGAACTTGGGATTTGGTGCCATTGCCTAATGGTAAAAAAGTATTGCCATGCAAATGGGTTTACAGGCTCAAAGAGATACCAAATGCTAGGCCGAGGTATAAAGCCAGACTGGTTACCAAAGGCTTTAAGCAGGAATATGGTGTTGACTTTGATGAGATCTTTTCTCCTACGGTTAAGATGACTACTTTGAGGACTGTCTTAGCCTTGGTTGCACATGAGAACATGGAATTGGTCCAGATGGACGTGAAGACTACTTTTCTTCACGGTGATCTCCATGAGGAGATATACATGCAGCAGCCTGAGGGTTTTGCAGTAAAGGGGAAAGAGGATCTTGTGTGTAAACTCAAGAAGAGCCTTTATGGTTTGAAACAGGCACCAAGGGAATGGTATCATAAATTTGATGCTTTCATGAAATCCCAAGGCTTCAGGCAAAGTGACACAGATCACTGCTTGTACACTAAGAGGGTATCAGATGGTAGTTTGCTAATTCTCATTTTATATGTTGATGATATGCTTATTGCCGGTAAATCTCTCAAGGAGATGGATGTCTTAAAAAAGGGTTTGCATCAGACCTTCGACATGAAGGATTTGGGACATGCTAGCCACATTTTAGGTATGCGTATCACTCGGGACAGAAATCAGCATTTGCTTTATTTGTCTCAAGAGGAATACATTGGCAAGGTCTTGCATAGGTTTCATATGGAGGGGGGAAAAGACTATTTCTACTCCGTTGCCTCCACAAGTGAAACTCAGTGCTAAGGACAGCCCGCAGAGTGATTCTGAGAGGGCAGAGATGGACAAGATACCTTATGCTTCAGCTTGCGGTAGTCTCATGTATGCCATGGTTGCTACACGGCCCGACATTGCCTTTGCAGTGGGAGTCATTAGCAGATATATGGCAAACCCTGGGAAGAAACATTGGGATGCAGTGAAAGGTGTCATGAGATACCTGAAGGGTACGAAGGAGATGTGCATTTGCTTTGGTAAGCATGATGCCATTGTTCATGGGTACACAGATTCAGACTATGCAGGTCATCCAGATAATCGGAAGTCTACTACCGGTTATGTTTTCACTTTTACAGGTGGTGCAATTTCATGGATATCTCGTGTACAGGGATGCATTGCCTTGTCTACTACTGAGGCAGAGTATGTTGTAGCTGCTGAGGCTTGCAAGGAGGCCTTATGGCTTGCTCGGCTTGTGGTAGATTTGGGATTCCCAGGTGATGTTTCGTTCTTGCATTGTGACAGTCAGAGTGCCATCCAGCTGGCACGAAATCTTGTTTTCCATGCAAAGACGAAGCATATTGATGTGAAGTACCACTTTATCCATGAGGTGATTGATGGCAAGTTGCTTCAGCTTGTCAAGATTCACTCGGATGATAATCCTGTAGATCTTCTGACGAAGAGTTTACATGCCGAGCGGTTTGCACACTGCAGATCACTCATGGGTGTTGGATCAGGCCATTTACAGATTTGTGTTGGTCTTGTATATCATTGTATACTTGCTGTATTTTTTTTCTCTCACTCTCCTACGGGCATATTGCCTTTAAGTGGGAGGTTGTTGGGGTGTAAAGGCCCTATGTAACATTTGTAGTTTGTATACAATGTGAAACCGGTTCGTTGAACCGGTTCCACCCTAACTCTAACACATGAATAAAACTCATGGGTTGTGGTGTGCCCATTATCCATTCTTCACACCCACACATTGTTGACTCTCGTCTCCTACTCTCCCGTCCACTCTCCACTCTCGACATCATTAAAAAGGATTGTTTCAATCTTCATAAGTTTCTTTATCGTCCAATTCCAAGGTTCAGAACCATTTAGCCATCTTGTGCTTGAGGGTGAATCTAAATGCTTTGATCTTTGTAGGATCGTCATTGACATCCAAAGCATCAAAGACTTGCTCAAAGGTTTCTAGATGGCCATGGGCATCTCCCAACCCACTAAATTTTTTCATTGCCACTCTAGACTCTAGAGTTTCTTCTATCGTGTTCTCTTACTCTAGGTTCATGTGGCATAGCTACCATAGGAACTCGATGTTCCCTTATTGCTATTGCTTTAGCTATAGCATCTGCCATCCTCATGGCATCATTAGTAGACACCATCCCCACACACCATCCACACGTGTGGTATTGGACGAACATGATTCAATTGGAATGGGTCTTTGTACGGGTGGTGTAGTAGGAACTGGAACTCCCATTGTTGTTCAACGAGAATGGGTCTTTCTATCGTTATAGTAGGAGCTGGAACTCCCATTGCTATTCCTCCTCCCACTGGGATAGCATGTACCCGTGGATGAGTGTAAGTATGAGAAGGGTGATGTAATCTTGCAATTAATTCAGGACTTCTAGCTATGTACATTGGTTCCATAGAAGGGTGATGTAATCTTGCAATTAATTTAGGACTTCTAGCTATGTACATTGGTTCCATAGAAATTTTTGCCATGGTAGACATCATGGGCTTATCTCTTGCCAAAGAATGAGCTTGCATTAATGTGGTCAATTTATGTGTATCTAGCATTAAATATCCTAGTTGGTCTCCATGTGGTGCACACGCCTTGGTGGACATACAACTATGAAGTCTGGGTATTCCACATATAAATTGGTGGGTTAGTAGGTTCATCTATAATTAGCTCAGTCTTGACTAACCTCATAGGAGTCGTTCATGGCAGGACTGGTTGAGGTGGTAACACTGGAGGTGGAGTCTCTATGTCCCTATAAGGATTCCTAATGATAATTAGAACCTCAGT
This sequence comes from Cibotium barometz, assembly GCF_041138505.1. Taxonomy (NCBI): domain Eukaryota; kingdom Viridiplantae; phylum Streptophyta; class Polypodiopsida; order Cyatheales; family Cibotiaceae; genus Cibotium; species Cibotium barometz. Next base: position 9,506,399 of record NC_141058.1, read on the forward strand.
ACCAGTGGTGGGAGGTGGTGCTAACAAGGCTAATGGTTAAGAAGGTCCCAATAATGCTAGCACTCCTACCATTTTCATCATTCTTTGGGCATGGTAGCTCTTAGATGATTCATGATTCCCATACCTTCTGTAATATCCACACCAGTCACTCACTATTTCTCCTAAAACTAGACATTCATGAGCTGTGTAGTTGCTTCTATAAACAACACACCATATCATTCTCATCTAGGAGCCAAACAAGGATGGCCAATCTCTCTTGGAGCTACCTTGAATACCCCTTTTGAGTCCTTTGATCACAAAATTTGATATGTCTCCTGCACTCTTAGGCTCTTCAACGTAATCATAGCTTTTAATACTGGGCTTAGTTTTGGTCAATGGGTCTAGCCTTAGGCTATTTATGGATGAGATGCTCGTAAAGGTATCATCAAGGTCTAAGGTATCCAAGCAACACTCCACTAGCATTCAATGCCTCTTGGCATATAACACATCATGTTGCTTCTCAACCCTTCCAACAAGAACAATAAAATTAGCCTAGTTTGGCTTGGTTTTTCCTTAGACCATTTGTAAATGAAATGAGTATGATCATCCTTAGCCTATTTTTAGACTTATAACACATCAATGGGTCTCACCTTAGACTATTTATAGATGAGATTCTTGTCGTAAAGTTATCATCAAAATCTAAGGCATCCAAGCAACACTCCACTAGTGCTCAACTCCTCTTGGCATATAACACCATGTTGCTTCTCAATCCTTACACAACAATAAGAACAATAAAAATAACATAGTTTTGCTTTTTTCCTCAGCAAAAACACTTGTTGTTCAAGTTCTTAAAGCGATTGATGCAGTCTCTCATAGTTTTATGTTTAAGCTACTTGAATTGATATAATTGTGTAACATAGTTTGGCTCAGTTTCTCCTCAGCAAAACACATGTTATTCAAGTTCTTGAGACGATTGATGTAGTCTCTCATAGCCTTGTGTTCAAGCTACTTGAATTGATATAATTGTGTTACATAGCTATGCTTTGGAGAACCCCATCGTAAACGCTAGCTCCAAGTCCTCTATGGTTCTCTCTATGAATCTTCTAGCGAGAAAAGCCTCTATGGTTCTCTCTATGAATATTCTAGTGAGCAAAGCATTACTTTCTAAGGTTAAGCCAAAAGCATCTATCATCCTTCTAAGATTGATTATCCTTTTTGTTGTATAGACTTGCTTAAAAATAGCTAAATGTCGTATAGGGATCTCCCATTCCATTGAATTTGGAAAATAGCTTGGTTATGAGAAAGAGTCTTAACTTGGGATGGATATACTCCACGTCCTCTATCACTCCCCTTACCCTGGTCTTGAAGTGACTCCTCAGGATAAGTCCTCGCTTGTCTTAGCCTTGAAGTTCTATGCTCTAGGTTTGTATTGGATGGGAAGACTCCCCCCTATGACACCTTTATATACTCCTCATTTATTTAGATGTTCTTGGGATGTATGTGTTATTGTCCTCCTCTGCGTAAATAGTTTGATTATTGGAGTTACATGATAACACCTAACTAAGGGTGTGCCAAGGAACTTGTGGTTTTCATCCACATCCCTTTGTACATAATGGTGATGGTAAGAGATTGAACTGATATAATTGTGTCAGTTAGCTATCATTAGGAAAAATTTGGACTCATAAACTGACCCTCTAAGGGATTTCTCTCTCTTCCATTGAATCAAGGAAAAGTGCAAAAATAATGTTATAATATTGCTCCTCTCTCTTCTCTTTTTGAATCTTGTACATCTCAAAATATTAGTTTTATAATAGATTCACTTATTATTTTATTGACTGTCCAAGAACTGTACCAGACCTGCTCAAAACTCGAATATCTCAAAAACTATTTTTTTATTTGAGCTGGTTTAGAATATCTCAAAAGATATGACATTCTTAAATGCCCAGATTCATTTATGACTAAAGAAACAATCATTTCATGATTCTAGAAGGATTTTATCTTAAAAATGAAATATCTTGATTTGTACTTTGTATTTTATAATTTCTTTTTACAAGTATGTAGATCCGTGCTTTATCTACATTCTGGTGCATTTTTATGTTTTTTTATAGAGATTTGAAGATAACTGACATTTTTTAAGATTTTAAGAATGTGTTAAGATTTGAATAATGCATTACAAATTTTCCTTTCTTTGTGATAGAGCTTCTTCTTCTCGTTAGGTCATTTCTTCTTTCCATAGCTCATTTCTTCTTCTACTTTCAAATTTACATCTCCAAACAATTTGTATTTCTCTCCATCTCCAAACAATTTCTATTCTATTGCACTTATTCACTTACAAAGCTAGAGAATGAAGAGTGATTTGATTTTTTGGTGCCATTTTCTCGGAGCCAACAAACCATTTCCCTCTTCAGTTATCTTGCTATCAAGGAAAGAAGCAACAAAGAGACAACACAGAGAAAAAAAAATGGAGGTTAGCAATGTTTTGATATTGGTTATTTTCAATTGAGTTCTATAAGTTATGTTTTCTTGTTGGTTATGTGCATTACTATTCATAAATAATAAAGTTAATAGTAAGATATGTTTTACTATTAGTTAATAATAATAATATGTGTATTACTATTGATTAATAGTAATAATATGTGTTAAAGTTGGTGTTAAGTTACACATGTGTTAATAATCATGAAATTTTGTGTAAGCTTTCTTGTAGGCATTGATTGTACTCAATGGAGATAGTGATGTATCTAAGTGTTTCTAGTTTTTTGATGTTTTAGGAAGCAAGAAGCTCTAAGAAGAGAAGTATACACTTCCAGCTAGATGAAGAGTATGCCCCATTGTACAAGAGAATTGAGGTTTCAATGATGAATCCATCGGTGATGCAGTTACACATAATAGAAGGGAAAAAACATATAGATCTTTGGGTTGATGGGTCTATATATCCACCTGATCCTATTACACAACAATCTCCCCAATTCTCAAGACTAACATCATTTGTCAAGTATGTTTGTGAGGGTAATGCAGGGTTATACTTGGAGAGTTGCAACCCAAGCACATGTTTCTACACAACAGATCATGAAACTTAATAGGTCATTGTTGGCAAAACAAGAAGAGAACAATGTTTTACAAGATGCTATGCATGACATGGTAATGCAAAATGCCAGTTTGATTAACCAAGTTAATGATTTACAAGCTAGCAATAAGAAGATGATCTCTAAGCTTGATTTCACAGGCATGGACTTGAATGCAGCACCCTTTGTTAAAGCCTTGATCTTCATAAGAGAGACTTGTGAAAGACAATGATGTCTTGGAAGATCTTGCCAATATACTCCTTCAAAGCTACATCTTGGACTCTTCCTTTGACATCCCTTGTTCCACCCGCTCTTGATGCAAACACATCGATATAGACAATTTCTTGAAGAAAATATTTGCATGCAAAAATAAAATATTAAAAATTATTCCAAAATACAATTGCATGAAAAAAAATATTTTCAAATGAGTTGAAATTGTCTGTGTAGGGCCTCAGGGGCATGGGGACCCCACACATGTAATCTGGCATGCATCAGGACCCTCCAGGCATGCCAGCCGAAGGCTGGCGAGGATGGCCCTGAATCTGCAGAATCAGGGCCATCCTCGCCAGCCTTTGACTGGCATGCCTGGAGGGCCCTGATGTATGCCAGATTACATGTGTGGAATCCCTAGGCCCCTGAGGCCCCGCACCAAAATTTCCAGGAAGATTTTAAAAAACATTACGTACCTTCTCAGCCTCAACATTCTGTTTCTCGACCGGTGCATCTAGGTCTGCCCTAGTGATCGCTCTGAGAGGTCAATGCGTGGTCGAGGTCCAAAGAGCTCCTCCTACAACCTCTCAATTCTGCATCTGAGATATTATAGTCAGGAGTAGCTTCTACAGCACTTCTTTGGATGTGGATGATTGCAGAGACATCATCCATGCTCGTACCATTGTATCGGCCAATCTCAGTTACTTGTGTGGAGGGACATCCACAGTGTCAAAGTCAATGAGGTTTTCATCAACATCCTGGACAAGGTGGCAGTACAACTCTTCCTCCCTCAAATCCAAGACCTCAAGGACATCTTGCATGAGCAAGTACTCAACACCATCTATAGTGATGGCACTCAATGATGCAAGTTTTGTATTCTCAGTAGGATGGGCTACCTCCTGGTGGATACTCGACAAGTCCAAAGACAAGCTATGTGCCTCCTCCATATCACATCCCACACAAAAATATGCAAGCACTGAGCTATCAGGCTCTAGAGTCCTAAATATATTCTCTAGCTCAACACTATAACAAAACCTAGGGTAAATTTGGTCCCACATCTGACACATAACGGGTTTCACTCATCCACTATGCGAATGCATCATGATGAGAAGCCATGGTGAAGGCGTAAAGGGGGCAACAAGCAAGGTGGATAGAAAGTGAGAGATAGAGAATGTAATAGAAGTGAATGAAAATAACCCCTACTTATACTTATAAATATAAATTTATATATTATTTCATTAAAACTTTAATAAAGTAATATATATTTTAATAAAATTTTAATGCAATAATATTTATTTCATTAAAACTCCAAGAGCTCCAACACATCCTACATGAGGAGGTACTCCACCCCTTCAATGGTGATGGCACTCAATGAAGCTAGTGGTGGGTCATGACTTTGGGTTTCGTGAGGTTGGATGGATGCAATTTATACTTATGTTTATTATTGTACTTAAAATATCTATAAACTTATATTTATTTTAATACCTTATGTTTATACTTTAGTAAATAAAGGACACTTCAATAAAATATAATAAATAATAATTCATACTTCTATTTCTTGTTACATATTATTAATATTATTATTATATTATATTATTTACAAAGTTACTTATATTATAATTTACACTTAAATATATACTTAAAGTTATATTTATTTTTATACTTATATCCATAGACTTAAAATTAATGACACTTCATTAAAATATAAGAAATCATAAATCATATTTATATTTCTAGGATAATTAATTATATTATTATTTACACTTAAATATATATTTATACTTATATTTATAATTATACTTACTTATACTTATCTTTATTTTCTTACATATTAATGGGTTCGAAACACAGTAGACTTAAAAAAACCACTACAATTTATGAAAATGAAATAAAATTAAATTTACAACACTTTTAGAGAAACAATTTTTAATATTCACTTGGAAGAATAAGAACTACATGGACTCTACAATTTCAAGGATGTGTGGAGCAATACATTGCTTGCATGTTTTGCAATGTTCACTTCGACTCCCAACCTTCCTACCATCCAACTTGAAAAAAAATTACAAGGGGGATCATTGGACATGAGTTAGATTTCCTGCCTCAGAAAACTAACAGGCCAATGACTTTCTACATTAACGCTAAAAGGTTCAGGACCCTCCCAAACAATATTCACATCAATGATTGTTAAATGCATGCCATCTCGCATGTCTTGGTCCAAGCTAAGCCACTCCCCTTGTAGAAGTCGCCACCTCCTATACTTGAAGCGAATGCACAAAGTTTATCTTGCAATGAAGTACCTGTCACATAAAAAACAAACAACCAACATAAAAACATAAAAACAACAATCAACAATCAACAATCAACAACAAACATAAAAACATAAAAACATAAAAACAACAACAATAATCAATGATCGGTGTCTTGCAAGGAAGTACTTATGAATAAAAACTATAAACAATTAACAACAGTGTAATCTTACCTAAAGGTAACATCTGACACAGTGATTCTACACTCAATGATATCATCATGGTGAGTTCTCTTGAGATGCCATGACTCACCTAGTAACTCACCTAGTAATTGAGTCATCCAATCCTAAGATGGGCACTTGCATTGATACATAATCTTAGTTTTCTTTACTACTTCACAGGATCCAAACAAATGTGCAAACAAACAAGCTGGAACAAACCAACTTACATGCACATCTCTAGAGCATGTGAAGGGTTTCATGGTAGCATAAACATCAGTTTTTATCTTTACCCTACATGCTTCTGACATGTCTAAGCTAGGATTATACCATTCCTGGTGGCTAGACAAGGGTGGTAGTGGAATGTACTCAAAACTATGTCTCTCCACAACACATGTGGAATCATAAAAGTAAACATTCTGAGATGCAATTCTCTTGCACTCTTGTTGTCATAGATCAAGGCACCTATCTTTGCATGTAAAACATTTAGCCTTCCACTTAAGCACTCTACATTTTGCCATTCATGCAGAGTTGATGGATATAAAGCTGCAAGCAACAATCATGCTTGTATTAAAACTCTATCTAATAACCATGGACTCAAAGCACAAGAACACAAAGCACAAAGATATAAACTTATTGTTAGGCTTATGTCTCGCACTGAAGTTGTCATGATGCACTCGAATATATTTGTGCATATAAACATGCTGAATGAAAGCCTCTATTATTGTACCATTGGTGGGTCTCGTGAACTCTATGATTCTACCTTTCCATTGTTTGTTGGGGTCTGTTACATCTTTGAGCTTGACCTTGAAACTCCCACGAGTACTTGGTCTCATTAAAATCCAATTTAACTTACTGTATTGATCAGGGATCCAATTACCTTCATTATCTCTCCTATTACCTTCATTGTTTGTTGGGGTCTGTTACATCTTTGAGCTTGACCTTGAAACTCCCACGAGTACTTGGTCTCATTAAAATCCAATTTAACTTACTGTATTGATCAGGGATCCAATTACCTTCATTATCTCTCCTATTAAACACCTCCACTGTGTGAATATTACTGATATTCCTTCTCCTTGAAGACATCTATAATAAAAAACAAAGCACCAAATTAACAAAGTTAGACTGCATGATTAATAAATATCTATGCTAAGATTGTATGCAACAAATAAACATTATAACAACAAGAAATAAATAGCAACCTATTGCTTTGATTCACACAACCTTGTTGCTTACAACCTATGAAAATGAACATAAACACATGAAAACAAAATATAAACAAACTCTAAACTTATGTCATTACTCACAAGTATTTTACGCCACTTAAAATCAAGATAGTTATCTGTGGTGGTGTAGAGAAGATTATAAGCAATAAATAAAGATTAAAACAACACAAAATAAATAGCAACTTACTGCTTTGATTTGCACAATCTTGTTGCTCACAACCTTGCTCATGTGAAAATAAACAACAACACATCAAGACAAAACATAAACAAACCTATCTTACATCAAGATAAAACATAGACAAACCCTAAACATATGATCATTACTCATAAGAATTTAATGCCACTTCAGATCAAGATAGCTTTTTGTGGCGCAAAAAAGAGAAAGTTCATGTGAGAAAATGTACATAACTCATAGAGGTTTTGTCCAAATGAGATGAAATTTTATGAGGAGACAGCTATGGTGGAGAACAACATACCTGTAAAATTTCATGAAGAAAGAACTAGAGTTACAGAAGATATGGCAAAATTGAATTCCGCTAAAAAAGTGGGAAAATGAAAAGGTAGTGAAATGCAAAAGGAGGGAAAGTAAAAAGGTAAACATAAAATAAGAGAAAAAATAAAATTTTCAAACTTCCATGTGCATCACCATGGGTACATCTGACATGAAAGATATGGAATCTGACATTTCTCTATTTTTTAAAGATATGGGCTTTATTATTTTATTGTCTTAAGAGATTTGGGCAAAGATATGACAAAAAGATCTATGTTACATGGATCTATAATCCCAGCTCTCTCATTGGTTAGGCCAATCTTTTTTTATTCACTCCTTAAGGGGAAAAATGGAGAGTCCATATTTCTCCTAATGGCTTTGGAGAACTCCATCATAAATGCTAGCTCCAAGTCCTCTATGATTCTCTCTGTGAAACTTTTATAGCGAGCAAAGCGTTACTTTCTAAGGTTAAGCCAAAAGCATCTATCATCCTTATAGGATGATAGATGCTTATCCTTCTATCATCCTTCTATTCATGGGGATATACATGTTTCCTTCCATATCTACATAAAGTTTGTGTCCATTCACGTCGTATTCACGTCGTGTAGCGAACAATGACTTTTGGGTTGTCCAAGATCTTTAGTTCATGACCTGGCAATGCTAGAAGGTGGCCATCGCTCCAAGAGTACCCTGTTCATGGTCAATGTAGGCTAGGACTTTTGTAGTCTCTTGATGATAACTGTAGAACAACAACCATAATGTTGTAGCATATACACTTCACCAACTAATTGAGTTTGTGCTCATTCTCCTCCATTCTCACTAACTAATAGCTCACCTCTCTTTGGTTTGGTGAGCAATATGAGCCCTTTTTAGTCCTTATTGAAGATTTTCACCAACAAATACCCCATTGGCACGATCATGGAGGTCAACTTTATGTGTGGTCTAGTGTTACTCCCTAATGTCAATGTGTAGGATGAAGTCTCATATTTGAAGGTTGGTTTAAAATAGGATTGAGCAATGATTCTACCTAATTGTAAATACATAAGCACTTGATTCAACCCGAGAATCGCTTGTTGAGGGTTCCTTTATGAGTATTTTGTGATTTCTTGAGTTTTTATAGATTTGCATGGTTTTTTATATTTATATTTTCAAGAAATTTTTAAATAGTAAACAACTTATAAACTAACAAAGAAATAAAAATGTGCTTACTGTATATGAAAAAATATACATTTTTATATTTTATATTTTATATTTTCTAGAAGTAATCAGATTGACAATCCGAATGCGAAAATCTTAAGTCAATGATCCGAATCTTGAATCGACGACCGGGATCAAAGACGATTAGAAAACTAAGGTGATCTCGACTTTGCAATGATCTCACAATGTGAAAAGTGGAAAGATCTAGATCCTAAATGATCTGAGAGTTTGATCGAAATTTGACAACGATATGGATTTGGGATCGCACAATCTGGAAATGGACGATCTGAAAGTTGGATTGGTGATCCGAACTAATGATTTCGGATTAAGGATATAAAATAGATAGGGATCAATGATTCAGATTTGGAAACGGCAATCTGAAAGTGCATTTAAGATAGTAGGTGGCATTATTCTCTGTTTACTTTCCAAGTAAACAGCAAGGGTCTTTACACAACTTTATATACTCTTATAATAGAATATTGGTACCTTGATAGTCCCCTTTTTTTATAGCTCAAGTGTGTGGAAATGAAGATCATTTATCACACTGATTGTCCCTTACAACCCACTTTTAACACTGGTCAACAATTTAAACTTCCGATTAATGATCCGAATGCTAGATGATTCGGATCCTTATCTAACAATCCAAAAGTTCTAGAGCAAAAAACATAGTTTTTTAAAATTTTAATGATTTTTCTTCACTTTTTGGATTTTTTAGCATGATATTGATGCTTATTAACACTTTAATGCCATGATTTTATGCTTAATGCTCCTAAAAATAATAGCTTCAAAGATTAATACCTAGATTAAGCTAGACTAGTAAAAAAATAAAAATGCTGTTATACACTAATTTTTTAATTAATCTAAGACTAATGCTCATGGTAATGACAAAAGCAATCAAGTGGAGAGAGAATCTACCTCAATCGCACTTGAGACAACTTGCTCTTCATTCCATCACTCTAGTGATAGAACAACAAAAAGGTTAAGATGAGAAAGAAAGCCTATCCTAATCACACAAATCCACTCACAAACACACAAATCACACACATTAACACTTTAGAAGAAACTCAATATTCTACACTAGAATATATTTCCCTAACAATATACCAAGGATTTTCATCCAAGGGAAATATTAAGTGAGAAAAATATAAATTTTTTTAGAAGAGAATGGCCCTACTTCCTTCCTTCATTCAAGACTAGTTTCTCTGACAATGACATCATTTATTTATGTCAAAGAATCTTCTTGTCCTCTCGTAATAAGGATTTATAGGATAATGGCCAAACCACTTATCTTAGATTGTGAAAATCCCATTAAGAGAGGCAAAATGTGCCAATAAGAGTGTCAATCCCTCTTGTTTGAGCTTTTCCTCTACTCTAGTCCTCTAAGGTAACCCTTATAATGTCAATAGTTATGCTAGAAAGCTTGAACCACTCTCCACTCCACTCTAGCTTAATCACTCCATCACTCAATCTCTCAAGCATGCATACCACAAGAAGCAAGCAAGCAAGAGCACAAGAGAAGAAGAAAGCTTTGCACTAAAGAAATGATTAATTCTCACCATTCACATAATCAAAAGTTATATATACAAGGGCTTTTCCCAAAAGCTTTGCCCTAAAGAAATGATTGATTCTCCTAATTCACATAATCAAAAGTTTGTATATATACATAAGGGCTTTGCCCAACTGGCCAAACTTAAGTGGGTGCCCATAGCCTATGTCTATTCATACATACAAGCCTTATGGTTAGCAATGGTTTTATCAATGGGGCCTATGGGGCTATACATAATGTGAGAGCTATTAGGCAAGAGGTGGGGATTCCCATTGTACGGAAAGTGTGAACACCCAACATCTCCTAGTAACTAACCCCTTCAAGAACCAACTTCCTCATGCAATCTTCTCCCAAATAAGGTGAAAATATGTTGATGAAAGCAAAAATAAGAGACCCAAAGAAAGCAATGAGCTAGAGTTTTCACATGGAGGAGAATACACATGGGCACAACTTTAGCCCTCATAGCCCATGCATGACCCCTACACTACTTATAACACACACATCTTATGTACATTGACATTCACAATAGCTAGCACCTGCACTAAGCCTCATTATCCGTAGCCATCCAAGCATGTCTCTGGATGAGGGGGCCAAGAAAAAGCGTAGTTAAAGGAATAACCCATCACCTAGATCCTCTTTGCGAAAAAACCTCCAAAGATCTTCAAAGAAAACATCTCCTCTTGTAATCTCTACTTGACCACTTGCTTCTTGCAACAACATTCATTACCATCATAACAAGAACCTCAGCACCAAGTTGGAACATGTAACAAAGTATTCCAATCTCTTGTACCACCTTGAGATTTGGAAATTATACCTTGCGGCCAAAATAATTCTCGACCCCACTATTGGTTATTACCAATCAAATGAAGGTGGTATTGGCATATGAATCCACAAATCAAAGTCAAGGGCCGCCTTTCTTTATGTAGGGCTAAACCTCTCATAACCTTTGAGTGAGCTCTTGCATGATCTAGCATTTTTTCACCTACATTATAATACATGTAGCCTTAGCATTCTTCCTAACTCAACGGATAGCCAAACTCTATCTCCAATAGGCCCTAAAGCACATGGATTGGTCTCTTCATCGACTACATCTTTGACCATCCACATCTCTCTAGAATTAGCAACATCTTTGACCATCCACATCTCTCTATAATTAGCAACATCTTCACCATCTGAGCTTGGTCAGCTTGGTAATGTGAGAATGTGGTCTCACCATTAGGAAGGGGGTATGTTAACCACTTCACTAGTTAACGTGGTTTTAGCTTGGTGATGCAAGAATGTGGTCACATCATTAGGAAAGGGGTATGTTAAACCACTTCACTAGTTAACAGGTTTCACCTGCCCTTCCTATTGTAAGGTGCTTTGTCATCTGGGCCGACAACATCTTCACCACACCTGAGCTTGGTCAGCTTGGTGAGGGAGTATGTTAACCACTTCACCAGTTAACATGGTTTCACTCGCCCTTCCTATTGTAAGGTGTTTTGTCATCTTACTTGCATGTAATGGAAGCCCATTCCTTATAAGATGGTGATGGTCTTTATGAAGTGGCCTTACCATGAGTTTAATTCCAAATAGGGAAGTCACAAACTTTGTGTATATACTTGCTTAAGACTAGAACTAGTGGACTTGTGCCAAATGGCTTGGGCTTGACTACATAGGGGATGCCTTTTTCATACACTTATGACACTTATTGTGATGTATAAGGCCTCCTTTTAGGGACCAAACCTCGGCAAGGTTGACTCGAAGAGGATAAAGAGATTACAAGTCATGATGTTTCATGTAGATGATTCGAAGTAGGCCTTTAGTGCTCCACTTTATTATTCTTGTAGGGTTTAGAGCAGGCCCTCTTAGTAGTTGATACCCACTCCATTATTCTTGTAGGGTGTAGAGAAGCCCCCTTGGTAGTTGATACCGACTTCCAGATAGTGACCTTCATATATTGCTATACCCAAGATAGATGCAAGCTCCCTTGACTGGTAGATTTAAGAATACGTAATAGTCGAAGCAAGATCAACACAATATAAAGCATTAAATTGTATAAAGAAGTGGAGAGTAAACAATATTTCCACTTGCAAACTTGATTACAAATGTTGTGCTCTAGGTAAGGACCTTTGATAGTAATCTAAAAAAACTTTGGACGAAGGATGTCTTGCTTTCAAGAGTTCTTGAACACAATGAACTTGATAATGAACTAAGGCTACCAAACTAGTTTATATATAGTACCAATGCATGGTTGGCATCATGGGCATCGGTTGACCATGTCAGCCAACACTTGTCAGCCAACTTGGTCCAAAATTACCAATCAACCATAGCATCCAACTGGGACCATATTATATTCTCTAGACCTTCAAATGGGCCCCATAATCTGAGAACAATGCTTCCTAGGACTCACTAATGCAATCACATGGCTTGCACAAACATGCATCCTACTTGGCAGAGTGCCAAGTTGACATAAGTTGTCTCTTAACCATCATGCTTGGCCACCCATCCAATGTCTAAACTAGAAACTATTGGGTGCCCAAGTACTCCACAAACGGCTACTCCTCATAAAGGGGGCCTTATAAAATAGAGCACAAACGGCTACTCCTCATAAAGGGGGCCTTATAAAATAGAGCACATCTGTCACCACCACAGAAAAAACACAAGGGTGGATCTTTAAACAAATGATTTTTCAACACCCCCCCTCTCAATGTCCACCCATATGTGAACTATCTCTACATGCCAAGCCAAGTCAATGAAGATGGTGCTCCAGCAAATCTCTCCCCAAAGCCTTTTGCAAAAATGTCTACACAATTCTATTGTCGACCGCAATAGACAATATCCACCTCTCCATCCATGATAAGCTAATGCATGTAATGATACTGTATCTCAATGTGCTTCGTGTGAGAATGAAACATTAGGTTCTTAGCAATCATCGTGTAGCTTTGATTGTTACACAGCAACATTGTTTCTCCCTTTTGAGCAACACCCATGTCTCCCAAAACAACCAAGCTCAACTAGGCTACTTCACATAAAGTTAAGCATGTTGCCAGCCTCTATAGAAGAAAGTGCTATTGTAGGCTACTTTTATTGATCCGTCCCAAGATGTAATTTCACAAAACAACCAAGCTCAACTAGGCTACTTCACATAAAGTTAAGCATGTTGCCAGCCTCTATAGAAGAAAGTGCTATTGTAGGCTACTTTTATTGATCCGTCCCAACATGCTCAACTAGGCTACTTCACATAAAGTTAAGCATGTTGCCAGCCTCTATAGAAGAAAGTGCTATTGTAGGCTACTTTTATTGATCCGTCCCAAGATGTAATTTCGAATGCAATAAGAAAGAAGTAACCAATAATAGATTTCCTTCTATCGCAATCTCTTGCCCAAATCTAAGTTACAAAATCCAATCAAGGAATTTCCCGATTTGTAAGTGATGACATACCTAATGGTACCTTTGATGTACTTTAACACTCCTATCCCTACCTTCTACCAGCGGTTCTCTCTAGGTTGATTTTAGAACTTGCTAAGGACACCAACTGTAAAGGTGATGTCATGTCGTGTGTTGCACATCAAGATCAAACTCCCCACCAACTTCATGTACTCCTTCATGTCTGGTGGAGAAGCATCTTCCACTTAAAGCTTCACATCAACCTCCATGGGTGTAACCACTGACTTGCACATAGCTATGCCAAATGCCTTCAAAATTTATCCTACTTACTTTTGTTGAGAAATTAAGATTCCATACGATTCTTGCTAGACCTCAATCCCCAAACATGAATGCATAAGCCTAAGGCCTATCATATCAAACTCTAAACTCAACATCTCATGTGCTTGCTAAATCTTCTCTTCATGGTTCCCCTTCATAATGAGGTCGCGCACATATAGGATAATGATCATGTATATGCCCTACTCATAGAATATATATGATTTAACATTTGGTAGGTTTTTAGAAAGACCAATACTTGAGAGCATCTATCCACTAGCACCATGCCTGAGGAGCCATACAATTCCTTTCGAAGTCTACACACTTTTTTTCTCATGAATTGAGTATCTCAAACCCAGTTGGCTATGCCACATAAACCTCCTCCTTGAGATGGTCATTCAAAAATACTATTGACTTCACATTCATTTAGAATACTGGGGCCACTTACCACACCATGAGCGGCCAAGGCTAGTACTATGCGAATAATAGTCAATCTAGTTAAAAGGGTGAATGTATCATAAAGTCAAACCCTTTGACCTATGCAAAACCCTTCACCACAAACCATGTCTTATACTTATCTAAGGTACCATCAAACGTACTTGGCCTTCCAAACCTTGGTGCCAAAATAACCTTATGTTTTGTAGGATAATCTACAAGATCCCAAGTGTGGTTTATCATACTCTCATTCCATGGCCCCCCTCGAGTTCGAATCTACTAATGCTTCCTGCAAGATATTTAGCTCTTGTACTTTCATTATCTTAGACATCAAGGCCATATTCACAATGTGAGCAGAGGCCCTCTTTTTATGCTTTATTCTTTTGGATCTACATGACTAATTGTGCTGCTGGCTTCTGTGGTTATTTGTTGGCAAAGCTTTCCCATCCTTGTGCGCTTTTGCCGCACAGGTCATAGCTGGGAACTTGCCGAACACCGTATGCGAGCCACGAATAGCTGCAAGCATATAACCAGGGAAGGAAGCTCAAACAGAATGCAAAAGGTGTGTCACTCACCGCTCAACTGCCGCCTTGAAGGATTCCCGCGTCGCAGTGAAGAAGGAGCCCCCGTCGCCGCTCTACCGCCGTGCCGCTACACAGTGCTCGATCGCTCTCTCTCTCTCTCTCTCTCTCTCTCTCTCTCTCTCTCTCTCTCTCTCACGCAGGAGAAGGAAACCAAGGAGATAAGGCAAGAGCACTCTTGTATTCATAACACATGAGAATGAGGATTTTAGGGTTACATTTGACTCTTATAGGTGACTTGGCCGTTCACACTTGGGCGCCCATACATGGCCGGCCGATCCTAACCCTTACCCTGCTGATATTCAAGGTGCGCCTCTCATCAGCGATCACCCAATCCCTTTATTCTTAATATATGGTGCCGACAAGCCCGGCCCATGACTCAGAATATTTAAATTAATGACGTAAAATATAGTACGTCTCAATGTCCGTCATGGGTTAACATGCCCCCCTTCTTGATGTAGATTTCGTCCTCGGAAGCTATGGTATGGTAAGCTCGATAGGGTTGTTGTGGTGCACCGTCTGCAAAACAGGGAAGTAGAGTGAAAGTATACTGGAATTCAAAAGATATAAAGTGTATAAATTCAAGCATGTTAGACCACAATGGATGTTGCTATGAGAACTTAGTTTAAGGGTCACATGAATGAGCTAGTGTAGCAAATTAACAGGAGTTTAAAATTATTGAAAGTAAATCAAGACTTAGCAAGGTATCAAAGGTTAATCAAGGTTTATAATTGGCCTAAGTCAAGAAAAATAACCAAGCTTAATAAATAAATAGATGACCACACTGTGTCTACTCTAAGAACAAGTTAATACCATGAGCCTAGGGACACAAGAAACATCAGAGTTACAGGAGCTTTTTGCCTTTATTTTTTTTAATGCACGTGATAATTTTCACACAATGGCGACCTTCCTAAGGCAAAACTAACATCGATCCTGGTACCATGTTTAACACAAAGCATTCTCCAAGAATCTATTAGTTCACCTTAGTAGGCAAGGCTACCCCCTACCAACCAAGGCATCGGTCTGGAGTAGAATACTCCTCGCCTACCAAGTATCAATAAGGCAATAGGCCAACATTAAAGCACATCATAGACTTGCATTGCCATTTATTGTAGGCCTTTTTAAAAAAAAAAAATTTTTCTTTTGATCTTCGCTCCTGAACTAAAATGTGTTCTTACATCCTTTCGACAAGGGGTAAAAGCTATGTCGTCCTAGAGGTCAACACACACACAGCCAGGTGTCAAGCATTAAGATGGTTTGATCCTAGACCTAAGACAATCGTATTCCAAGGTTAACTAAAGACTGCATGCATTTTCAAGAATATATCCAATAAGGTTAAACTCATTAATGATTCACACTAGCATGTCAGGCAACTTCAAAAACTAAGTAGTACATTGACAATTTCCATGTGGTCATGCATTATAGTTCATGCAATTAATTGAACAGTAAAAAATTAAAGAGAGTGGGCATGGAAGAATTACACCTGAAATTGGAGATCTCCTTGATTTGACGAGACAGCTTGCAATTTGATATAGATATATTTTGATGAATGTTGCGGCAGTCTCATGACTTGGAAGCGAACCCACCTCAAACTTTTTAACCTGTACAATCAACTAACAAGCACTATACCTCAAGAGGCACATCAGTGTGAAAATTTCAAGACTCGTTTAAGGAATCTAAACTAGAAAAAACTTGAAAACACTAACCTACCTACCAATGACCACATTACTACTGAGGATACGGTAAGAGGATGTTGTAGAGTCCTGGCTCTAGCCCTAAGGCTAAGCCTCTATCCGCATCATCCAAATAAATAAAGTCAAACTCAGTAGTGCCATGAGTTTCATCCGTCCATTCATCATTGTCAGATATTTCCTTTTCATTTCCCATCCACATAAACTCATCAAGAATGTAACCATTCGAGGATAGTCATCTTGTGGAAAAGGAAGGCATTGGGCTATCGGTATTTCCTCTACGAAGTAGGGGTTAGTCATGGTCAATAGGCGAATTAGCCATTCTAATTCCTCAACATTTTTCTCTCTGGCTAGTACATCTATATGATCCCATTCAGTTTCAATTACAGGATAGCACATGTGAAATATCTGAGAAAGGTACAGATGATACCTCTCACCAAAGGTGGGAGTGGATGAAGTGTATGATGACCGTGCATCTGCCATATCTGCAAACACAGATATAGCATCAGTAGGTTTATGACAGGTCAATCTAGTTCCTGATTGTATACGGATAATTCTCCTCTTTTTGTGCTCTTGCTCTTTTTACTATTTTTTGTTTTTCTTTTCTTTGTTTTTTTTTTGTATGAAGCTATATATATACATCCCCTTGAATTTGGCAATTACATGGTCAGGGGAGAAGGTTAGGGAGGAAGCAATAGAATGTTGAGCGTGAGTACATGCTCCCCCTTTCCTTGGGTAGATCATATTTTCTGCAATGATGTTGCAGCTTCTTGGAACCAATTTGTCCAGCGGGTCATAGGTTGTGATGTGGGCAGATAGCTTTTTATGACCCTTGTAGCCACATCCAATTGCAGAGATGGTAGTGTACGCTCCCATTGACGAATGGAGGAAATGGTTTCCGATGATACTTTTACAAAGGGAGACATAGACTCATTGGTCTCTTGTTGGGTGTTGACAAGAGTAGGTTTAGAGCATGAAGAAACTTCTATATCAATGTGTGTTTGGCATGAAGAGCTAGAAGCTTCATGTGACTCCCCCCTTCTTGAGCTAGGTGGTATTGATCGATATCGTTTGGGAATCCAAACTAGCTCTGGAAGAAGTGGTGCGGAGCACTCTGTTACCTTTTCCTTACCACGGTCTTGAATTGTCGTTGGGGTGGCAACAATTGGTTTGCAAGGTTTTACAGGTGATGTAGAGGGATTCAGCTTATGTTTAAGGACCCAAATCTGGTCATTCCCCTCGTAGTACCCTTGGGCCACTAATAATTTTTTAGGGATCCATCGCGATGTTACATTGCCCTTTCTCGGGTGGGTAGCTGCTTTCTTCCTACAAGGCTTCTTGTCTGAACGAGATTGAGCAGGGGAAGTAGCTGTTAACGAAGCTTTTGGGACCCATTTGTATATACTCTTTGGCATAGTAAGCGGAACCTTAGAGACCACCTTGCCTGTTTCCACTCTTAGCATTGAAGCGTTAGAGGGGTGGCAAACAATCAAAGATGGTTTTGCCACCACTGGACTTTCTGATTTTTCGTTATCCAGCATTTTGTCCACAGTCGATGGCTTAGGAGCGGGATTCTGAGCGGTCATACTGAGTGTTGGTTCTTGCGTTGTGACTCGTCTGGTTGCCCAATCGATATTGCACTTGGTGGCCAACATCCATTTGCACCCTAAGTTTATAGTGCCTTCCATGGTACCAGCAGGCATAACCAAAAAGCTTTGAATTACGGTCCCCTTGTCATAGGCAACCGGAGTGTGCAGAATTTCTGAGACAGGGGTTTTCTTCTTGTTGATACCTTGAACTTGGATAGCACTCTTGGATAAAGGTGGTTTTCCAAGTTGACACCACACGCCATATGATAATAAATTGTGTTGAGCTCCTGTATCCAATAATGCATTATACAGCACCTCCCCGTAAGTAAGGACTCTGACACTCAAT
Source organism: Cibotium barometz (assembly GCF_041138505.1). NCBI lineage: Eukaryota > Viridiplantae > Streptophyta > Polypodiopsida > Cyatheales > Cibotiaceae > Cibotium > Cibotium barometz. Next base: position 9,524,899 of record NC_141058.1, read on the forward strand.
TGGGTATCTTAGAGGTGGGTCAGATTCCAGTGAATCCTCCTCTGCCTCCTCGAAAAATACTTGTGTAATTCCCAAGTTGGCTTCTCGTTGGCGCCTAGCACGCTGTTGACGTTCTTTGGCTTCAACTCTCGCTTGTATTTTCTTAAGCTCCGCTTGTTCTTTAGCTGCCTTCTTTTGATGGATTGCATATAACTCCTCTTGGCTTAGGGGGTCATAGTATCTTTTGAATTTACTCCCATTAAGGAATCCAATGGTTTCAACTCCGTCGAGAGTCTCCACTCTGATGGTACCTTACGAGGTAATTTCACATACTCTATACGGTCCCTTACCAGCATATTTGAGCTTCTTCTTTTCATTTCGCACTCCATACATCAGGACTTTATCCCCAACCTTGATGTCCTTGTCCTTTAGGTGGCGATCAAACCATTTTTTCCTTCTATCCTTCTGCACAAGGGCATTGTACACAGCCAATTGTCTTTCTTCGTTTAGCCGCTCAAGGATATATAGACTCTCTACTAAGGGATTACCATCCCAACCCTCTTGAGTAGCAACACGAAGACTAGGAATGACAAATTCCCACGGCATGACTGCTTCTTGGCCATATACCATTTTGAATGGTGTGCAATTAATAGCCACTTTGTACGCAGTACGATAGGCCCATAAAGCTGTCGTAAGCTTTAGATCCCAATCCATGCGATGAGCTTCAACTGTCTTTATCAAAACAGAGATTAATGTCTTATTTGTACTCTCGGCTTGGCCATTCGCTTGCGGATAATAAGGAGTAGATTTATGATGGGATATCATGAAATTTGTTGTGAGCTCCTTAATCACGTCATTTATAAAATGTGTCCCATTGTCGCTCACAAGTTCAAAAGGACAACCGAAGCGTGTGATTATATTTTCAAAGAGGAACTTGGCTGTTGTCCTCGCATCTGTCTTACGTGTCGCTTTCGCTTCAGCCCATTTGGTCATATAGTCAGTGGCCACAATAATATAGCGAGATTGTGTGTTGCGGGCCGCTGGGCTAATTGGACCTACAAAGTCTAAACCCCACTTTTCAAATGGTTGGTTTACTTTGATTGGATGTAGGGGCATCTGATCTTTTCGTTGGGGTTTCTTGTATCGTTGGCATTCATCGCAACCCTTCACAAAGAGTGATGCATCTTGGAACATAGTGGGCCACCAATACCCTGATTGTAAAATCTTTCGCGCAGTTAAGTCTCCTGAGAAGTGACCACCGGCTACGCCCATATGTGCCTCTTGCAAAATGTATAGATACTCATCCTCTCGGGCACAACACCTAAGAACGTCATCCTTTCCTCTTTTATAAAGAGTCCCGACTATCAGGCAATAGGGTTCGCATTCTTTGATTAGCTTTCGAGCTAGATCTTTACGAAGCTCCTTGGGTGGAAAGCCATTAACCAAAAAGTTAACAATCTTCTCACTCCATTCAGGCATTGTCTCCACCATGAACAGGGAAGTGTCCGGTAAGTCATCATCAACCCCCGTAGGAGCCTCACCATTAGGTATGCGAGACAAATGATCAGCCATAACATGTTTTTTGCCAGGTCTCACAACAACAGTGAAATCAAACTCAAGAAGAATCGATAGCCATCGTGTGATTCTTCCTGTGGAGCATGGTTTGTTTACCAGATACAACAATGCTTGATGATCCACATAGAAAACAAACTTGAATAACAAAATTTCCTTACTGCATATATCATTGCCAACCCTTCTCGCTCTGTAGTGGTGTAGTTCATCTCAGCATCATTCAACTGGAGACTGGCAAAGCTAATGGGGTAGTCTAGCTTGTGTTCTCCAGGTTGAGTTAACACACACCCAATAGCAAAGTTTGATGCATCAATATACACATGGAAGAGTAAATCCCAGTTAGCCATTCTCAAGATTGAAGCACTCGCCAAGGCCTTCTTTAATAGCTCATAGGCACGGTCACATTCTTCGGTCCAAATAAACTCGATGAGAAGCTTATACAATGGTCGAGCTATCTCGGTGAAGAAGAGAATAAACCTTCGATAATAACCAACGTGGCCCATAAAGCGTTGGACTCCCTTGTAGTTGGTGGGTGGTGGCAATTCCAGAATGACCTTGATTTTACTCTCGTCCGTGGAAATCCCATTTTTGGACACTATATGCCCTAAGATTACTCTGTGTTTAACCCAGAATTGGCATTTGAAAGGATTCAAGGAGATGCGATATAATCTACACCTTTCAAATATTTTTCGTAAACACATCAAGTGCTCATCCCAAGAGGAATGAACACAAAGATCATCTAAGAAAGCTTCACAGAAGTCCCTTAGATATTCCTTAAAGGCCGTGTTTAACCCAGAATTGGCATTTGAAAGGATTCAAATGCCATATAATCTACACCTTTCAAATATTTTTCGTAAACACATCAAGTGCTCATCCCAAGAGGAATGAACACAAAGATCATCTAAGAAAGCTTCACAGAAGTCCCTTAGATATTCCTTAAAGGCCGTGTTTATCAATCGTTGGAATGTTGCAGGTGCATTGGTCAAGCCAAAGGCCATGACGCGAAAGGCAAACACTCCAAACTCCGTGATAAATGTTGTTTTAGCTTGGTCCTCGACTGCAATTATGATCTGATTGTAACCCGAGTACCCATCTAAAAAGCTATATGCCTCCTTGCCTGCCACTCTTTCAAGCACATGTTCAGAATATGGCAAGGGGTAATGATCCCTTCTGGTGGCTGCATTAACCTTTTTGAGGTCAACGCAGACTCTGAGTTTTCCATTCTTTTTTGGTACGATGACTATCGGAGAAACCCATTCCGAGTGCTCAATAGGGTATATGAATCCACATTTTACAAGCTTTTCAATTTCCTCTTGTACAATCTTTGCGTACTTAGGATTCATTGGGTAGGGACGTTGCTGGACTGGTTTAGCAGTGCTAATCATTGGAATCATGTGTTGCACCACCGAGGGTGGAACACCCTTCATATCATGATATGTCTAAGCAAATATGTCCTTGAATTCTTTAAGAAGCTTCGTAAGTGCAGCTTCTTCCGCCTTGGTGAGGTCTTGAGCAATAAAAACTGGTTTAGACTCCTCACCCGAATCTGCTAAGTCTATCTCCTTAACTACCGCAAGGCCATCGTAGACACCGCTACTCCCATTGGTAGGCGTTCGTTGGGCTTTTGTGTAGACCACTTTACGTTCCCATGTGGTAAATGATTTGAAATGCTTGGGTGCGGGGTGTAAGTCTACTGGTTCTTGTTGTGCCAGGCTTTTTTCTTTCAATTCCGCTTCCTTTTGTTGCTGAGCAAACTCTTGGTTTTGTCGCCTTCTTGCAGTATGACTTAGTTTCGGCTTCTCTTCGATTTCTAATTGGGCGACGTCATGAGGTTGCGGAATACACCACATGACACTTTGGAGGTATTGTCCCCAATTATCCGCTAACTTCCGCCGATGAGCCTCAATGGCTCCTACATAGCTGAGCCATTCTGCAGTGGATCTTTCCTTGTTTATTGCAGTGCGTACATTAGCTCGATAGCATTGGCGCTTATGTCTCGTTTTCTTCTTACCAAGTTTTGGATTTTTGTTTCTATCAGATTCGGACTCACTTGGTCGATCTTCACTTTCGGATGAACTGCAGGAGGTCACTGTCCTAGGCCTTGAGCACCTTGCTTCCACATTTGGGTGAATATTTGATTCATCCCCCCCATCAGGCTCAGAGTTAGTTTCTTCTTGAGATTCATACTCAGAGTTGCATTGGTCAGAGTCTTCGCTACTTTCAGTGTCAGTGGAGTTTGCCACTTTCTCGCCATCAGGAGTCAAGTGCATAACACCTATCATGTTTATTGGCACTAACGGTGGTATATCTTGCCCTTCAGGTGTTACCCAACTTGTGCCTCTATTTCCCCATGTGTCTATGGTTGCCGCTAGGTGTACCCAATCCACGTTATCCGACTCAGTCATACCCAGTAGGACATCCATATAAGGAGAATCTTTCCCATCATCAGTCTCTTTTTTGCATGTATAGCAATACCTTAATGGGGCAGAGTGAATAGTGGTATCCGATCGATTATCAATGATAACCTTGCTTCCTAAAGGATGTGCACGACCATTCTCAAGATCAACTCGAATGACAGAATCCTGGAATTGTAGATAGACATGGTTTTTCGACCAGTCATGCACCATTTGTGCTTCCCTCATGAAAGGACATCCTAAGATCATTTGATATGACATAGGATGCTTGGAGAAATCCATTACAATGAAGGTATTTCGTACCTTGTATCCCAAAACCTTGATCTTAAGGTCCCTTAACATTCCAATAGGTTTAGCAATAGTTCCATTTGCCATCTTAACCACTATGTTTGTGACTTCGAGGTGAGATCTCCCCATAGATTCCCAACAGTTTTTAGTCATAATGCTCACTCCAGCACCACCATCAAGGATTCCCTTTAGAGTTAATCCCTTGGTAGTAATGGGGAGGGTTGCATTAGATTCGTCACCTTCAAAGTACTGTCCCAACTTGTTAACAGGTATTTCCACGACCGAGTTTTCATCTAGGTTGGGTTGTAGATCCCTATCCATATTTGCAAATTGTGGTAGCCCCGCCTTTAGTTCTCCATTGAGAAATGCCCGAAAAGCTAAGAATAGCTCAGGATCTCTGTATAATTTGGATATGATCGTGGTTCTGATTTCAGAGGACATGAAATCCATTAGCTTAGACACATTCAACGGTACTTTTCGAGACATCGCCCCTTGACTAGGGATTGGTAAAGATGGAATCACTTCCTCTTCGATGGGGTCAGGCATTCCCTCACTAAACATTCTTTCAAGCAAAAAGGGTGTTTGCCCACTTCCTGATGTCCTATCCTCACTTTCTTCCCGAATGATACTAGGTATAGCTAACGGTTTATGGTTCCTGTGAGGCTGAACTTGTGTAGGAAACACTGTGTCTGGAATTTGGATTTTTCTAGGGTTTGGCTCCAGTTCTCTTTGTGTTTCTTCCACCAAACCCCTTAAGTGTTGCACTTGTTCAATCTTCTCAACTGGGTTTGGGTAAGTTCCAATCTTTTTCTTGAGGGTTTTTGGACCACGTGGCTTGTCTTGGGGAGTCTCAGTCAGTTTGGGTGGTCAAGAGGGCATTAACTGACTTGGTTGTGGGGCTGAGGAAGTTTCCTTCTGTTTTCCCTTATTTATGTACTCGCTTGATTCTCCTTCATTGAGCTCCCGAGAGTGGGTTCCTCCCTTAAGGTAGTGGCTTTGGTCCCCATGGTTTCTATTGAATCAGAATCATCTTCAGGATCATTCATATACACGGGGTCGTCTCCTGTCCCTATGTTGGTCTTTGAACTGGGCTTGGAGCTCGTGGCATTAAGCGATCTCTTCTGCCGTGTTTTCTTTTTCTTTGCCTGAGCGATTGATGCAGTATCCCTCTCTTCAAGAATGTAGTTTTGATTTTGAAGCATTGACCGTGTAACTACATTCGCAGGTACAACGGGTGTGGTTCCTCGTGCTGCTTGGTTGGTGACCTCAACCAAATTCAATGGCGTAATCTTGGGTGCATTAGGATTATGTGGACATTGAGCGATCAAATGATCTATGCCACAACGATTACATGTTAGTACCGGCATTCCCGGTGTGCTCCCTTGATTTGGTTGCATTTGAGTAGCGATCTTCTGTAGCCTATTAGGGCACTATGCTACACGGTGCGGTCCACCACACTCGTAGCATTGAAGAGGTGGTTTCCTCACCAAGGTATTAAGGTATTGCCCTCTTGTGGCGAGAGCAGCCACTTGATATACAGGCTTGACTTGCCCGAAATGATCCTCCATGTAGTACTGGGGAATCATTTCAAATGTATCAATCCCATATGGAGCAGTGGGGTCTATCTCCTCTTCATAATCCCCACACGCACTATGTGACTCACAACCCATTTGGTTTATTGGGGTAATCCTTGGATGTGGAGGTTGTGGTCCTAGCACTGGCAGTGGTAACGGCACAGACTGGACTATATTCGGATTCCTTGGAACTATGTGCTGTGACGGTTCGACAGGTTGTGCAGGCATTAGCGCGGGTACTTGAGGTGTGTTTGACCAGGCTAGTGGTACCTGATTTGCCAACATTCACTTAAGAACTAGGCAATCCTTAGATTGATGGCCGTACTTACCACATGCATTGCAATCCCATTGAATTTGACTCTGAATGTGAGACATTCACTCGTGCTATGTGGTCCTAAGCACACCGAACACCATTGTTGCTCTCTTCTTGGGTACATATGGCTATTCTGAGGAGCTCGATTACCCCGAAAGTACTCTTGGAGAGCCTTAGTAAGGTCGGTCATAGACATTTCGGATATCTTGGGCTCCTTGGCAATAGGTTTTACTGTCATTGGCTCGTGCCCAGATACTTGTGAACTAACGGATTTTGTTTCTGAAGACACCTTTTTACCTTCAATCATCAAGTTGTCTTCCAACTGGATTGCATTGGCAGTGACTGCTTCCCACGTTGTAAGACCTCTAATGACTAGGCCATTGTAAATGTCCTCGTGGCGCAATCCTCGGATGAATCTATCGAGGAGTTGGTTGTTGTTGAAGCGTTCATCGGGAGTGCAGCGAGAATTTAGATGCTTCAATCGACTTATAAAGTCTCTCACTGACTCCCCTTCCTCGCGTTCAGCTTTTTGGAGTTGAGATGCTACTCCCCAAAGCACACCCTCACGTATGTATTCTTTCAAGAACAATCTCTTGAGAGTGGGGTAGTGAGTGCGCTCTTCAACCCTTAAGGTTCGATACTAATCTCCGGCCTTCCCACTCAAGGTTAAGCCTAAGGCTTTACACTTATGCAGCTCATTGTGCTCTTCCAAGGAATCACACACGTGTTCAAAGACTTCAATGTGCTTCCTAACATCCTCGTTACCACTGAAGTTTTGAGTGAGCTTAGCCACTTCTACTGCCTTGCTTCTAGGTTCTCTCTCAGGCATGCCCCGCATGTTTTCCGCAATGGATCGTCCGATCGTCTGAGCAAACGCTACGAGATCACCAGGTGAGCAGGCATAGCTGGTGGAGGCACTTCTGGGATAGCCTGGCTGATAGGTGTTGGCGTTGGTCTGAGTATGTTGGCAAATGATGTAGGATATGATATGTGGCTAGGCCTAGCTCCTCTTGGATAAGGGTGGTGATAAGGCGGTCGTGGAGCATACGCCATTGGCATACTAAGAGGCATAGGAGCTACATGAGCATGAGTAGCGATAGGTACATAGGGTCGATAGGCACTGGCACGCACTATTGTAGGTACTGTTCCACTAGGTAGCAGTGTCGTACTAACTACAGTGGTAACACGTGCGCTTTCTGTCATGCTCATCATTGGGGTAGGCATTGTGGATTCCTTAATGGAAAGTTGAGCCAAGGTTGGAAAGCTAAAGTTACTGCTCATGGGCTCAACCTGCATTGAGACTCCAGGCGAAACAACGTATGAAGGGTCTATGGGACTCACCGAGGGAGTCTCCAATTATGATAGGGTTGGTTGTTTGGCCTTGCCTGTATCCAAAAATCTCATAGGCCAGTGGAACCTAAGCTCACTCCCCTATTTTGCCTCTCAAATTGGATAATTCTATGAATAACCTCACATATCATGTGTTGTTGCTCCTCTAGATTAGTGGCGCTAGATGTAGATCGTAGGACTTCTAACCAACCTACATGGTATGTGTAACCTGTGTATAGGTCAGTTAGAGTCTCTGTGTGTAGATCATATTCCCAATTTTCATTGAGAAATATCCCATCTAGACTTGGTGTGCCAAACGGTTCTCTTGAAGTGGATGCAATGTCACTTCTTATGGATTGGCTTCTAGGGACCTCTACTTTAGGAAGAGCATCGGAATGTGGTAGCTCAGTAGGGTCCTCATTAAACGAAGTGGGTAGAATATCCACATGGACACTCTTTGGGAGGGTAGGGTCTACATGAGATGTGAATGGCGAATCCACTATCCCTCCTTCTTCATTTACTTCGCTTATCGCATGTTCAGAGCGTGTAGCTCTACTAAAGGTCTCTATTAGATGACTAAACATGCTAGATCCGGGTTATGGGGCCCACACTGGCATGTTTGGCTTGTCTCCTCAGGGTTCTTGGTAGGGTGCCCTTCCATGGCTTCTGAGTCAGAGGACGAGTCACTATCCACTATTCGTAGATCTTGGGTTGCACTCCCTTGGGCCGAGATGCTAACGTGGAGGGATGGTGTGAGCCTGCGTAAACTGAAACGCTTTCTAGTGGCTCAGGCTCTAGCACCCGACCAGAACGTAGATGCATGTGACGTGGGTACCCTACGTGCATTGGTAACTACCCTTGAAACTCACACAAGTGTTTTCTTAGGTGTTTTGCACCCCGTTTTTACTTGTTTTTAGATTGTTTTTAACTCATTTTTGACCCCCTTACTTACGGTCGAACTTGGACTAGGGCGTGTGATAGCTCGAAACGAGCGTATCGTTTAAAGGGTCCTAGCGTGCTTTACAGCACCGTGTTCGCCTATGCAGAGCTCCTGTGGTCCTCAAAACAGTCCGTTTTCCTATGGGGGGGGGGAAGGGGCAAAAGTCTATTTGCTTGTGGAGGAAAGGGTGAGGGCTTTATCCCACATGCTCACTTTACTCCTTGGGGAGTGGGCTACATATAGGGCACAACTTCCTATAAGCTCTCACTTGAAAGAAAGCTATGGAGGCTCACTCTCCTATATATATATATCAAAAGACTGGGGCCGTGGGTCGTGGGTCAATTGGGGTTTTTTCTTTTCAAAATTTTTTTCTTCAATTAAAAAATCTTTCCTCTCCACACATTTGGTTCTTTCTTTAGAAACAAAATTTAATTTTTATTTTTTATTTTTTTTTATTTTTTAAAATTAATTTTTTCTTTTTTTTTGAGAAAAGTTTTCTAGGGTTTCTTTCTAGGGTTCAGCCTTGGCCGCGGCGCCGTTCGCACACAGCACAAGTCTGGGGATTCAGAAATCCCCCCTCACACGCAGAAAACTGGATAACAGAACGTGCGCCCACACGCGGAGTGGAAAAATAACAAAAAAGAACAGAAATGCAGAAGACAAATTGCAGAAACAAATTGCAAAACACGGAAACACCTCAACAACAAACACACAGTCGGTTTCCTACAGTGTAAATTAAACTTCACGCAACAGCCCGAGCTGCAAACTGGAGCTTGGTGCAGGGCAACTCCCCAGCAGAGCGGCGCCAAAAATGTGCGCTTTTGCCGCACAGGTCGTAGCTGGGAACTTGCCGAACACCGTATGCGAGCCACGAATGGCTGTAAGCATACAACCAGGGAAGGAAGCTCAAACAGAATGCAAAAGGTGTGTCACTCACCGCTCAACCGCCGCCTTGAAGGATTCCCGCGTCGCAGTGAAGAAGGAGCCTCCGTCGCCGCTCTATCGCCTCTCCGCCGCCTTGCCGCTACACAGTGCTCGATCACTCTCTCACTCTCTCTCTCTCTCTCTCTCTCTCTCTCTCTCACAGGAGAAGGAAATCAAGGAGATAAGGCAAGAGCACTCTTGTATTCATAACACATGAGAATGAGGATTTTAGGGTTACATTTGACTCTTATAGGTGACTTGGCCGTTCACACTTGGGCGCCCATACATGGCCGGCCGATCTAACCCTTACCCTGCTGATATTCAAGGTGCGCCTCTCATCGGCGATCACCCAATCCCTTTATCCTTAATATATGGTGCCGACAAGCCCGGCCCATGACTCAGAATATTTAAATTAATGACGTAAAACATAGTACATCTCAATGTCCGTCATGGGTTAACAATCCTACAGATGCTTCACCCATTCAAGATATGGCCCTTTTTACTGTGTTATAGATTTCATCATTTGATGAATTCACTTCTTGTGAAGTTGGTACTGTTACTAGTGATTTTCTTGAATAACACATCACGAGGTGACAATTATCTTCTTTTCCTCTAGGTCGTATAGATACACTTTCTGCTCTTGGAATCCCACTTGGTTCTGGAGGAGTCTGGAACATGTACAAAAGTGTCACAGGCAGCCAAAAGTCATAAAATATGCAAATAAGGACTTCTAACCTAAATAACCTTCTTGAGGTGTTTAACTCATATTAACGATATGCACTATGTGTTTATTGCCTTGGGCCCAAAAAGAATTTTATAATCCTTTATGTTTGAGAATACTATGTGCCATCTCCACAACTGTAGATTATTATTCTCTTTGTAACACCATTTTGTTGTGGAGTACGAGAAACTATCAAATCCCTCTTGATCCCATGCTCCTTACTCTAGGCAGCATTAAACTCACTTGATGTGAAATTTGCCTCCTTAATCTATTAGAAACCTCTTCAATCTCTTTGATGTCTCATTATCTACCAAGCTATGCTATATTTTGATTTTTCCAAATACTTCAGCCTTATCTTGAAGAAAATACACCTATATCTTCCTACTAAAGTCATAGATAAGTAATAGAAGAAGCAGGTAGAACCACCCAATGCCATGGTTGGCATTTTACCACAAAGATCTACATGTACCACAAAGATCTACATGTACAATGCAAAATCCCAATGTCTGAACATTAAATGCATGTTGTGACACTTTTCATATACCCCTTGGTGTTTTGCAGATGTCATTAGAATTCTTCTTCTTCTTCTTCTTCTTCTCTCTCTCTCTCTCTCTCTCTCTCTCTCTCTCTCTCTCTCTCACACACACACACACACATGCACGCACGCACACACATGTGCATACACATGCACACTCACACTCACACACACACACACACACTCACACACACACGCGCGCACACACACACACACACATAGTGGTGAGATTTGATGAAGCGCAAAGCGTAACAAATTTTATGATACCTTACTTGGTGTAAGAAGTGGGCCTTTTCTAGTTAGACATGAGAACAAATTATTAATTTACCCAGTTAGCAATTGAGCCTTCAGCTTTCAGCTCACAGCATCAAACTTCCTCATCCATCAGCTGTATCAGTCGGCTTTGCCTGATCACGCGTTCAACGTTTAACTTTCCTCATTCAAACATTCTCCTTTAGGCATTCTCTGCATTAAGGCATGCGACTTCAGCATTCAGCTATTCAACTATTTCCCAGCTTTGCTTTTAGTGTCTCTTATTCTTTGAGCTCCATTTGATTGTGTGTGCGTGTGTGTGAGTGTGCAGAGCATCTTCTCTCTCATCCAAATTGGTATCAGAGCATTTAGCGTTCAGCTCTTCGATCTCCACATTTAGCCATTTGGCTTCAACCTTCAGCATTCGGCACACTTGGCTTTGCACTTCCAACATTTGGTTAGGCTTCTTGTTGCAACCAGCTTTCAGCTTAGCTTTTGCATTTAGCTTTCAACCATCAGCGTTCGATATTTGATTGTAGCCTTCCCGTCAGGTTGGCTTTCAACTTTTAGCTCTCCGCATTTAGCAATCAGCTTTCAATGCGCCTAACATTTAGCTTTCAGTGCCTAACATTTAGCTTTCAACCATCAGCGTTTAGCATTTGATTGTGGCTTCAGATTCAGCTATCAGCTTTCAGTCTTCAGTTTGTCAGCATTCAGTAGTTGGTTGGGTTTACTCCATTGGCCAGGTTTACTCTCTTGGTCGGGTTTACTTTCAATAGAGCTAGATTACACATCTAACAACTCCGATTTGTTGACTCCACATCCACATTAGACCTACTAACTCCACATCCATCTAACAACTCCGATCTGTTGACTCCACATCCACATTAGACCTACTAACTCCACGTCAGCTTTGGATCAGCTGACAACGCGATTGTCACGGTTTGTCCATCCATCCTTCTGTGGTTAACTGGGGACGCCTAATTACCATTATGTTTGAAGCATGGCACTTGGGTGATTCCAAATATTCCATGTGTAGGACATATAAAATTAGGGATAGCTGGAACTAATTGTTGGATTTATTACTTATGTGCTGTTTGTGGACTTGTAGCATGTGTTGCTAACTTGTAGTGTGTTTGAATGGACAACCTTGTAGTGTGTTTGAATGGACAACCTTTGGTGAGATTGACGGGCCGCCTTGTGCTCGTAAGCCAGATTGGTTGGGATGTGATGGCGGCGATATGGTGCAAGCTATTATCGGGATGGTTCTCAGTTTGATATTTTTGCCGTAGTGTCTACTACAAGATTTTGTATTATTATTGGCCGCCCCATTTTGATGTATTTGGGTGTGGACCTATTGAGCCGCCCACTTTTATTATATTGGGCGTGGACTTATTTATTTACACGTGAATTAGCCCTTGGGGTTCTTTTTGTAATTATCCTTTAGTGGTTAGATAGGAATACTTTACCTAAGCTTGTGTTAAAAACCACCCCCATTTTTGTAAAGGGCAAGCCCATGCATAAGCGTGCATCTATTTTTGGCTTATGGGCTATTTTTGATTAATAAAGCATAAATACTCAAGAAGTGGAAGGAAGCCGACACTTCTTGAGGGGGGATAGATTTCACCCAATGATTCTCTCTTGTGTTTTTATGCTATGTTATGCTTTTTAAGATTATTTATTAATTTTTCGATTATGGTAATTTGATTGAAGTGATGAACCAATTGGTATTTGGTTGGACGGTGTGTCTCCCCATAATCCTAGTGGTTTCAGTGATATAAGAGCAAAGGGGGGAGAGAAGGTGAAAAATATTGAGAAAAGAATCAAAGGGAGGAAGGCTTGCAAAAGAAAGAGAGTATTTACGTGCAACTATTATGGCTCACCCTAACCCTCCTTGAAACACATGCAAAAAGAGATTACCTGGTGAACTGCAACTGTCGTGAGGATCTTTCCAATGGCCGAGCTTGTAACCCTTGAGGTCTCCAAGCTCCACAACTCCTTGAGAAACAATACCACTGTGTCTCCCCACAAGCGTTGTCACACCGCCGCGTTGCACTACGGGTACTCATCCCTCCTCTCACCTCACTTCACTCACACACACTCACTAGCATGCATTAGGGAGAGAGATTAGCAAGAGCAAGACTCAATTACACAATGGGAGAGTATGTTGTATTATGAGAGAAATTCACTTATATACATGGCCATAAGTGTTCACACTCACTTAAACTGTGGCCGGCCGAGCACTTTAGGCTCATAAGAGGCCTAATGCTATTACAATGACTACTCGCATAATATATCCATGAAGTACATCACTTCGGACTTCATCCTAACTTGCTACCACACACACTTGAAGCGGGAATCGCCATAAATACTCTGTCACACCATTACGAGCGCTCGTCCAAATTATAGCTTTGGACACTATTGCTTTATATCTTGAATGTATGACCCTTTGGTGTATCTACCATGACTCCTTGATATGTAAGGTAATGACAGTAGCTCTTGTTAATCCTAGAATTGGATTAACATTCCCCCTTTCCTGATGACGATCGCGTCCGCGTGATCGTGTGTTGAAGACCTTTGTGTGGGGAGAATGAATAAGCTTTGTCGATGGCTTTGATGTTGAATGACGTTCAATGGTCTTTGTTCCTCCGGAAGGAATAAAAAAAGCTAGTTAATGAATAAAGAGGTTAGTGGTGTATTCGGAATTCCTAACGGGGTGGGGGGCTTTGTGCAAATGATTGCATTTTTATATTTGTGTGAGCCATTTTTTTTTCTTTTTTTCCTTTTTGGCTCAATTTGTTGTTGGCAATCATCGGCAAGGTTACATGTGATTTTTGTTAGTGGGGACACTAAGAGATGTTAATAATGGGAGACAAGAGAGAGAAGGATCTGGAGAGGAACGTAGACTTAATCATCAGAATGAGATGATGATTCTCAATTCCTCATTTGATTCATTGAAGTGACATTCATCATTTGAAGTAATTGGCTTATGATGATGTCCCTTTGTGTGGCAGAATTCTTGTCAAATTTTGTTGAGTAGGACCTAATCTTGTCTTCTTCTGCCTATGTTCTTTTATGTTTTTATGCATATTTAAGTGCTCTTATAAAGCAAATTTACATTGAAGTACAAGAATTGAGTCGTCATATAGACTCTTATTGAACTGCTCTGTGTTAAAGTAGCCACTTGTTTTGGTGAGGATTGAAAGAATTACGTCGACTTGTGAGGCTAATATAGAGATCTTCACTAAGGATTGAAAATCATTGAGTTGTGAAGATTGTGGCATTGTTTGGAGAGGTTTGTAATTTGAAGAAAAATTCTAGGTGATAGGTTGTACCATTGACCAGGCTTTCACCCACCATGGCCCCCCCATCCAGAGATGTACCTGAAAGTTGTTGATGATGAGGCTCTAGTGCAAATGTTCTCCAATACATGAGTATGGATTAGTACTCATGGAGCAGCTACTACATTAATTTAGCCAAAAGAATCGTAAGCAATAAGCTTAACAAATATATAGTGGCTATTGTGTGATATGGCTTAATCCATGTGATGATGCTTAAATGTGAAAGGGCAGGTTCTTAAGCCGTGAGATGGAACTCTGTGAATTGTAATTCCATGATATGGAATTCCGTGAATTTGCAGGTTTTGACATGGAGGTGTTTTTTTTTAGTCTTCTAGGTCATGACTTGCAAGCAATAGCTTCTTGTGCGCTCATTTCTCACTACCAGAGGGGTGACAAGAGCATTGTTATTTTGTTCTTGATATGCTCCTAAGTCTCCGTATTTTATATTGAATTTGTTGCAAAAATGATATCAAAGCAGTAGGGAGAAGACTGCTGATTGTTTGCTTGAATAGACAAGCTCTTATGTTGGTACTGAATGCACGAGTGGTGGAGGGATTTGCTTGCTGTTGCTTGGGATTCATTCTTGTCGAACTATAGGTGAAGTTGTTGGGGTTAAAGTCGGTGGTGAGGTTTTCTTCACATTGTTCAATTTTGGCAACCATATGATGGAATCATAGTATCCTTGTTGAAGTACATGCACAGGCACCCATCTTTGATGAACACTGTAATTTGGTTGTCAATGTGCTTGGTGTTGAGGCTTTCTTCATTGTGTAAGCTTAGGGGACTTTGTGATGCGCTTGGGGACCCAAGCTTTGGTATTTCTTTGGTAGTACCCTTGTGCTTATTACAGGAGTGTTTTTGGTACCCACACTTGTTGTATTGGTGGAGTTCTTTGAGGAACTCGCATAGGCTTTTGTGGACGATGTTGTGGAGTACTTTTATTCTTTCTTGGCAGTGCTTCGTTGAGAAAGAGTTTTTGACTGTCGAGGCACCCAAATTTGATTGGCACCTTCATAGTAGCCTTGAGCTACAAGTAGTTGCTTCTCCACCCACATTTTGATACTATTAAGATATCTTGATTGTGGTTGTCGTGGTGGAGTTTTCTTTTGGGGTGATGTGGAAGGTTTGGGGCCCTCCTTGACTTTGGTTGCACTGAGGCTGTAGGTTTGAGACTCATGGGCGTTGTTGATGATAATGAGTTTAAAGTCTCTTGTGGAGTGGTTGTCAATGACGAGGCCTTTGAGCATGTGGTTGTCTCCTTTGATGAGGTTTGTCGATGAAGATGCATAGGAGTCGAGGCCTTTCCTTCGAGTTCCCTGTTCGAGTTAGATGGTTGGGCTATAGGAATTTCTTCAAAAATAGCTGCTGATTGCGAGCTTTTGGCATTGAACTTCATAGGTGAGGATGGGATTGAAGGAGTAGAGGCTTTATCAGAGTTGGTTGTTGATGCAGATGGTAGGTCATTGTGTAGAGGGGCTTTTGTGGAAGAGGCTTGTATCCTTTTGCATTCAGCATCATAGATATCCATTAAAGTTGGATCCCCTTCTTGGCAGTATGGTATTGTCAACTTTTTGTCATTGACCATCATGATGACTCTATCGCCTAGCAAAGCACAGTGGTGCTTGGGTAGCAATAGTCCATTTATGGCCCAATATTAAATCTTCTTCCAACACATACTCAACCACAAAAAACTTGCAAGTAAGGGGGTTAGTTTCAATATACATTGTATGTTCAAAGTACCCCAAACATGGCATGTTCAAGTCTTGTGTAAAGTGTATTCTTTCAGGATGTGCCATGAGTGTTGGTTAACCTAACAAATCCCATAGCTCGAGGGTCATGAGATTGTGTTCTCATGTGTTGGATAAAGCTATGCTTGAGCTGTGGTGATTTTATTTACAATTTCCAATCCAACCAAAATCCTAGGGATCTTTTCAGTAAGATATGTTGGAAGTTCCAGCTCCTGTAAGGTTTCTTTCTCCCATAATAATAACAGTTGTACATTGCCGGTAAGAGTGTTCAAGGTGATTATTTGCATGGATTCATCTAGTGAATACAACGATTCACTTATCCAAGGTCCACCAAAGACGACATCATACTCAAGGGAATCTAGGGTAACATGAAATGTAAATTCCATATCATCATCGATTGTTTGAGTAGTGTATCTAAAGTAACCTGGAACTTCAATGTTTTGTTCATTGGTTCCTTTTGCAAGACTATTGCTTGTCGAGGTGAGTTTAGGTTGTCCCAAATGATACCCAAGTGTCTATTGTCATGATGTTATGACTTGCTCGAGGGCTAATTAATGTGCGTTTGTACTGAACATCATTGCCTGTAGGGAAATCCAACCATACCATGATAGAATCTTCCAAAGGAACCATGTGTGTTTCGGTTATTGTTTCAGCTTCAGATCCTGTGTCTATTTCATATTCCCATTCACTTTTATCCTCTGTTTGGGTCTTAGCTTTTTTAAGAGTACCTAATGCGTACAATGGCACACTTGGTCCTCTGACAATTCTTAATGAGGGTTGTTTGGAAACCTACAAATCTTGATATTCTTGTTTTATGTAGTTTGTTTTGTCCTTGTATAACTTAGGTTAAGCCATTAAAGGTGCAAGTGTTAATGTGATGTTAGCTTTATCATGAGAGAAGAGCATTCCTCCGAATGAGGTTTTGAGAGACTGTAATCTTGTAAGGGAGTTATCGAATTCCTCACTTGCTTTCTCAAGCCTATAGTTTGTACAATCTGTCTCAAATGACTCTTATGTCGAGAGTATGTCTTCCTCTTGAAAGGGAAAGCGGTACTCCTCGAGGCTTTGTATCTTGGTTGTTGTTTTAGGTTTGGCATTATGAGGTTTAATCATAACCGGTGACCTTGTAAGACATTCAACCAAGCTAAGCATGCTCTCCTGAGCTTGCTTTCTGTGTTCCGCATATGTCATGTGATCATTATTATCCATTTGGGGTGGTTGGGTGGGTTTTAGTTTCTTGATTGGTCTATGTAGTGCACTGAGCGAAGAGTAAGAACTTGTTTCATCTTCACTTAGTGATGTACTAGAACTTGTTTCATTTTCTAACTTTTGTTGGTTTGTCAGTTTTTCATTATGTTTACCCATGCGACAAGATCGAATTTTCTTTTGGGTTTTTGTATCTTGTGTCATACATATGGGTGTTGAGGTTTATGTGGTGGTCTTTGATGTGGATGCTTCTGTAGCATGTATAACTTTTGGCTCTTTTGTGTTTATACCCCCTTTTGTATTTATGTCCTCTACAAACTCCTTTTCCATGTCTTTTAATTCGACCTTGATTTCGATAGCTTTTCCTCCCTTATCTTTCTTGGTTTTAGAAGGTTTTGCTCCTTCTTTTTGGGTTCTGTTTTAAAGCATGTTCTTCTATCCATGTTGAGGTATTGTCGCTTGCGTTCTTTTTGACTATTTATCGTGCCTTGGCTTGTAAACATGTAAGCACATTCAATGGCACCGTGGCCAATTGCCCATTTTGTACACTTAAGATGTTAAGAGTTGTATTTTGTGAGAAGTTGCATTGAAGCAACTCATCTTGGGCAATCTTGGAACATGTGATCAATGCCACATCGTTCACACATTAGTCGCAAGATGTCAGTGACTATGGGCATGGAAATATTCCAAACTGTGCAGTCTGCCACCTTGTGATGTCCACGATAATAGAAACACTGAAGTGTCCGATTAACTGCTTCCTGAGCAATTTCTACCCCTTGAGTCCACTGTGGAGCGAGACACTTTTTACTATCATGCTCAAAGGTTTTACAATATATGCAGTATAGAAGAATAGGTGCCTTGTATGCACAATGAGGATTGGGATGGTCGTATTGATTGCATTTCACTCCTCACTTTTATAGGCATTAAGGATGTTTGGTTTTGAAGGTTTTTATTCTCTCTTATAGATGTTGGCTGTAAGGTTTTAAACAAGGCCGCATAAAATTATGGGAATGTCAATTCCAAGATCGATCTTTCTTTTGCCATTGCTTCACTTGGTTTAGAGGAGGAACATCTCGTAGCATGATCATCTTCTAGCATGTTGTCATCTAAACATATTGCTTCTTTACAACATTGATCGAATGTTTTTGGATTGGATACAATGATCAAGTTGTGTAAGCTGTTATTCTTTAAGCCCATCATGAGACATCTCCTCAATTGAACATTGTTTAATTTTTCCCATGACTCACAACGTGAGTCCAAGAGTTTAATCCAAAGGATAAAATCTCTAATGGATTCATTTAGTTGACGCTCAATTGAATAGAGTTTTGTTACTGCACTCCATCGATCACCTTGTCTGAAAAAGCCATGTATAAAGGCTAATTTCAAGGTTTTGAAGTTGGTCTTGATTGCCGACATCAATGCGATGAATCATCGACTAGCTTTTCCCTCTAAGCATAAGTTCAATGTATGTACCTTAGTGGGGCAGTTGGGATTTCCAAAGGCTTCACATCTCTGTTCAAACATTTGAATGAATTGAACAGGGTCGGTTGTTCCGTCATATTTGTCCATAATTTTAAAAATTTGTACAATCGTATTCTGTATGAATCATTGAGGCCATATGTGAGTGCTCTTGTTGGAAGAGAGTTAGTGAGTCCTCGAGCCACCCCCTTCTTAGACTAGTCAGTATGTCCAAGGTGTGGGCATCCAGGAAAGGGTTGGTCTACTTATAGGACTTGCAAGAATGTTAGGCAAGGGACCAAAGCCCGGTGTAATCGAAGTGACAAGGGGTGTAAAACCCGATGACACACTTGTTATAGGCATGGCCAATGGCATGGGGAGGTAAATTGGCGGCATAGATCTCAATGGCTCGAAGATGACAGCCATTGGGTTTAGTCCTTGTGTGATCCCCTGGCACTTCCTCTATCGTGGCCATGTCGGAGTGCCTAAGTGCACCTTAATGAGCAATGACAGTTTTTTTTTAACTTTTTATACTTTCCCACAGCTCGTTATACAGCCTCAAGAGACTTGGCGTACTCTTCATTGGATCAAACGGGTGTCCGTTTGCCTTAATTAGCTTAAGTGCTATATGCACATGAACGACCTAAGATATTTTTTTGGAAAAAGCGTGTGCTAGGAACTTCCCAGATGGAAGAGGAGGTCCTAAAACCTATTTTCCATCACTGTCTCGAGACGAAAAAATTTCTCGAGAATTTTTTCCCTGTTTCGCAGCACGTTTTTGAGGGTGTTCCAAAAGGAGTTTTGAAAAACTCTGTATAAGGGAGTTGTAGTATTTTTGGAGTACTACAACTTTGTTTGCCTGAGTCGTCCGTGATTTTGTCATTTAGATCCTCAAAAACTAGCCCGAATATGGCTCATCGTCGTTTTTTGTGATTTTTCGCGGTTTTTGGGCTTTGTTCTCGATTTCCGGGTTAAATTTTGATTCAAGCCTGCTGGTCGGAGGCCAAAATGATCGATTTTGACTTCGGATGACCAAGTCCAAACTCGAATAGCTCGATGTCAGCTTCTCGATAAGCCCTAGAGCGCCTTCATCGGATATACGGTTTAAGAGATATAGGCCTCCAAACAGGGGTGTTTTCCAGAGTTATTTCCCCCCCGTCACGTCGGACTTCACGAAAAATTAAATTTTAATTTTTTTATTTTTTAAATTATTATTATTATTTTTGGTTGCGTAAACTAGTGTTTCACATCGTGAAATGGTTTTCATGCATAAGCCGGACTTTACGTGGAAATTAAATTTTTATTTTTTTATTTTTTATTTTGGTCGCATAAACTAGTGTTTCACGCCGTGAAATGGTTTTCACGCGTAAACCAGACTTCACGTGGAAATTAAATTTCGATTTTATTTTTTATTTTTTATTTACCGCGTGAACTGGTGTTTCATGCCGCGAAACGCGTGAACCGAACTTCACATGGAAATTAAATCTCATTTTTTTAAAGTCTAGTGGGAAATACGAATTTTTCTTTTTGGGGGGAACATGTTTTGAATTTAAAATGAAAGGGATATGGGCATTTTTCCAAAAAAGGGTAAGTGGAATCAAAAAAGTCAACCTTTTAATGACACCCCTTACACCCTTCATAAATGACCCCCAAAATGGACAAATTGACAACTCATGAGTATCTTCTCCTTGAATGCTCATTAGCCTTAATGAGTTATGTAAAAAAGTGATTAAGAATTAATCCAAGATTAATTCTTTCACTAATATTTTTATCTTTTACTCTAATTAACACTAATCTCTCATTAATTCACACAATTGAGCACATCATTAGATAGAGCAGGAAAAAACTAATTTGTAAGCATCAATAATTGTGTAAAATAATCTAATTAGGAGATTAATTAGACTCTTAATTATAGTCTCCTCTATAAGGCAAAATTAAGTAAAGAGAGTCAAATTTCTCCAATTGATCAAAAAATTGATGTGATTAGGTGTTTTAATGCATCTAGATGCTCTCAAAACACTCCAAAACCTTAATTTCGACTACTCATATGATCAATTTAGACCCCAATTAACATATTTTTTAAAATTTTGGCTTCTTGAACAAGATTAATCACCCTTAATGACAAAAACCAGACCATTAAGAGAAATTAGTCAAATTCAAGGGTCTTTTGATGGTTTTAAGAAATTTTTTAAAAGATTAAGCTACTCCTAATACTTGCTAACACTCTAATCCAAACAATTTCAATAAAAAATACACAATAAAACTAGAATTAATTATCTTAGATCTATGTTTAAACTAAAGAGAGCTAACATTCACTAAGAAATGCATTCTCTTGCATTGTTTGATGCAATGGATGCAAATACAACTATGTGCAAGCCCTAAGAACATGAAAAACCACAAAAACAACAATAAAACAACAAATTAATGTAAAAATTAAGCAAAAGACATTATTTTCAAAAACAAAAAAGAGAGCTATTCTACACCAAATCTCACACAAATCACCATCAAATCCACATCTTTTTCATGGGAAACCACTAATCAAGATAATGGGCAATGGGTTATGCATAGATTAGAGGCAAAACGATGAAAAAAGCCAAGGGATGGTTCCCCGGAAGCGGTGCCAAAAATGTTATGGCTCACCCTAACCCTCCTTGAAACACATGCAAAAAGAGATTACCTAGTGAACCGTAATTATCGTGAGGATCTTTCTAATGCCTGTGCTCGTAACCCTTGAGGTCTCCAAGCTCCACAACTCCTTGAGAAGCAATTCCACCGTGTCTCTTGCGAGCGTTGTCACATTGCCGCGTTTACACTACGGGTACTCGTCTCTCCTCTCACCTCACTTCACTCACACACACTCACTAGCATGCATTAGGGAGAGAGATTAGCAAGAGGATTAGCAAGAGCAAGACTCAATTGCACAATGGGAGAGTATGTTGTATTATGAGAGAAATTCACTTATATACATGGCCATAGGTGTTCACACTCACTTAAACTGTGGCCGATCGGGCACTTTAGGCTCATAAGAGGCCTAATGCTATTACAATGACTACTCTCATAATATATCCATGAAGAAGTACATCACTTAGGACTTCATCCTAACTTGCTACCACATGCTCTTGAAGCGGTAATCACCATAAATACTCCGTCACACCATTACGGGTGCCCATCCAAGTTGTAGCTTTGGACACTATTGCTTTATATCTTGAATGTATGACCCTTTGGTGTATCTACCATGACTCCTTGATGTAAGATAATGGCGGTAGCTCTTGTTAATCCTAGAATTAGATTAACAGGCAACTTTTTGGTTTCTGTGAAAGAAGAAAAATTCAGAAAATTCAAGGGGATTGGAGGCTTGGTTGAATGTCTTCTTCAAGGTCACATCAGGCATATAACCAAGGGGTAAAGGCTTTATCCAAAGTCTTGGTTAAGGCATAACACAAAGCTTAAAGCTTAGCTTAAACAAAGCTTAAGCTTAGCTTAAACAAAGCTTAAGCTTAGCACGATTCCCGCTTGTCAGGATGGCCTGAAAATCGCGAATCGGCACTCTTTGCTTGGGAGATTGGCTCACAATTCTGCAACTATTTCAAACATCTATTCCGTCAGATGTGTTCAGTGTATTCTCTTGCATAATTCTTGTACCCTGTCTGAGAGGTTTTGTGGAAGATCCAAGGATTTGAATTTGTAACTGTGGAGGAAGCTCTTCAGGAATTAAGGGTGGAGAAAAATTACATCCTTGCCTTACTCAAAAAAGTCTAAAAAGATAAGAGGAGATTCATACACAAAGCTTCTTTCAGCCAAAACTTCATCAAAATTAGCCCGAATTTGTCCGAATTTGGCCCGGCTTCGAACTAGAAATATTTTCAGTTTCTTATTTTGGTTTGGCTCAGAAAATTACAGTAGTTCAAAGTTGCGGGATTTTCAAATTTGGTTGTTTTATGCCTTCCCGAAGCTTAAATTCACTCTTGATTCTCAATATTTTTTTAACCGCGGACAATCTTTTTACGCTTCGAGACTACTTCAAGCACTTTGGTGATTGCGTTGGATGACCACACCGCTCTTCTAATTGCCACAGGATTCAAGATCTTCAAAATCATTACCACGAGTGAAAAATCATATAAGTATTTCTAACTTTTTTTTATCTTTTATTATTATTATTTAGCATTCATTGGCTGATCTACCTGTACTTCCATCTATTCAAGAGCAACTCACAGCTTTACAAGCATAATTGGTCAATGAACGCACTCATAGACTTGCATTAGAAGACCAATTGAAATCATGTAAAAGGCATAAGCCTTACATTGAAGGCGATAGTGATGAAGATTCTATTCTTCGAACCATGAAAGCAACTTTGGATGCTCAAACGGCTCGAAAAGAATCTCACATTAGTCGCAAGGCTTTTTCTTTTCAGAATTTTGATGGAAAGAAGGACGCAGGCACTATTTTGGCTTGGCTTAGCCAATTCGATGACTATTTTTAGGAGAGAATTTTTCTGCGAAAGACAAGGTCAAGTGTGCTACGAATCATCTAATTCAGAATGTTGATTTATGGTGGACTGCTACCAATAATGGGTGACATATACCTCGTACTTGGGAGGATTTTCAGCACCAAAATTAAGAGACATCTCCTCAGTACAAGGATAAAGCCCGATACCATTGGGACACTCTTAAACAGTTGAAAGGAGAGGATGTCTAAATCTATATTGATTTTTTTTTGAATACTCTCATTCAAATGCAATCTATAGAAAAAGTACATGAAAAGCATCTTAAAAGAAAATTCATCATCAGGATTGGATCCAAAGATTAGAGCGGAGTTTAATATGTTTTGTCCTCACACTCTTGCCTCTGCTAAATCTCTTGCTCTAAATTGTGAAGAGAAAAATGGTGTGCCCAGGTTCCAACAAGAGAATCGTACTTCTAAATTCTCCAAAGCTTTGACATCTTCTAGTGGTTTTCATAGGCGTTCTTCATTCAAACGACCTTTTAATAAGGGTCAAAATTAAAGAAGCCAGCAATTCAACAACAACAACAAAGCAAAGATTGGTAACAATAGCAATGGAGCAAGTGGAGAACCAAAGAAGATAGGTGTTCCAGATTCATTGACTCGATATGAAAAAGCAAGCAATGTTCGATGTTACACTTGCCATCAGAGGGGACACTATGCTAATAAGTGTCCAAATGCCAACAACAACAACAAGAAGCCAATTGCACAGCTTAGCATGGTGGATGGAGATGAAAACACTGGCAATGGAGAGGATGATGATGCTTACAACATTGACTACGAGCCAGAGTCTGATGGTAACGAGCTCAATGGTAAATCTGATCAAGAAGATACTTTTAACCTTGATCCTCATTCTTTTTCACCACATACTTTATTTAAAATGAAGGGAAAATTTCAAGATAAGGAAATCACAATCTTGCATGATGATGGTAGTACACACCATTTTATTTCTGAACGTCTTGCACATGCTCTTCATATTGACATGATTTCTTCTCGTTTTAAAGTAAAGGCTTAAAGTAAAGGCTGCTTTTCAAAACCAAAAGTATAATTGCACTAAGAAAGTAAAGAATCTTGCTTTCTCTATTGCACAATTTTCGGATCAACATACTGTCTGAGTAACATCTTTGCATGGTATTGACATGATTTTGGGATTGCCTTCTCAACACAAGAGTACACACCACATATTGATTATGCAAAGCACACAATGTCTTTTATACTTCATGGTAAGAATGTTTGTTTACAAGGAATTTTTAAGGGTAAGGATCAACCACTTTTGAGCTATACTCAGGCAAAAAGGGCTTTGAGGAAGAGGGAGAAAACTTTTTTAATTTTAGTTAATCAGCTTAGTGCTCAAGAACCACCTCCTAGGGATACATCCCATGACTCTTTCATTTCTAAATTCTCTGACTGTTTTCTCAACGAGTTACCTCCTGGAATCCCTAGATCACGTCTTGAGAAGATCATCACATAGACATTATTCCTGGTAGTGCACCGCCTTTTGTAGAGCACCTTATAGAGTTAACCCTCTTGAGCAAAGAGAAATTCAGACTCAAATCAAGGAATTGCTTTCTCGGGGACTTATTAGACTAAGTAGTTCACCATATGGAGCATCAGTTCTTCTTGTAAAAAAGAAAAATGGTACTTATCGTATGTGTGTAGACTATAGGGCTCTCAACAAGAACACTATCAAGAATAGATTTCCAATTCCTAAAGTTGATGATCTACTTGATAAATTAGGGGAGACAGCGTCTTTAGCAAAAATGACCTAAAATCTAGATATCATCAAGTAAGAATGGCTGAGCAAGATATCTATAAAACTGCTTTCAGAACTCAGACTGGTCACTTTGAGTTTTTAGTGATGCCATTCAGTCTTACTAATGCTCCTATGACTTTTAGTCATATGATGAATAGGGTCTTTCTTGAACATTAAAACTTTGTGGTTGTCTTTTTTGATATCTTAGAAAAGAGTAATTTCTTCCAGAGTGAGATTGAGGATTTGGGACATATAGTTTCTACTAAAGGCATCCATGTAGATCCCAAGAAAATAGAAACTATTGCGACATGGCCACATCCCAAGAACCTTCATGAATTACGATCTTTTCTAAGGTTATGTAGCTATTATCACAAATTTGTCCGTAATTTTGCATATAAGGCGCACTATCTCACTAAACTCCTCAAGAAAATGAAACCCTATGAGTGGACCGAACTTCAAGAGAAATCTTTTCTTGCATTAAAATATGCACTTACTCATGCACCTGTGTTACAATTACCTGATTTTTCACGTCCTTTCTTTATGGTTGTAACCGATGCTAGTGGGTGTGGTAAGGGCATTGGTGCTATAGTAATGCAAGATGGTGCTTTCGAGAGTAGGAAATTTTGTCCTACTGAAAGTAAGTATAGCACCTATGACAAGGAGTTATCTGTTGTAGTCCATGTATTAAAAATTTGGAAACATTATTTGATGGGCTCATAATTTCTTATAAAGACTAATCAGCAGAGTATCAAACATTTGCTTTCTCAACCACTTATTTCGGATAGACATATTAAATGGGTAGCTTTTATTCAAAGTTTTCAGCCTATTATTCAATACCAACCTGGTAAAGAAAATGTAGTTGCTGACGCTTTGAGTAGAAGACCTTCCATTCAAAATATTTTTGTGATTGAGAATACATCGTTTGACTCTATACATGAGACTTATAACCAAGACCCTGACTTTAGTGATATTTGGTCTAGATTGAGAGAAAATTATTGAACCCCTTTTGCTAAGTATTCGTACGATGATGGATATCTTTTCTTCCAGAAAAGATTATGCATTACTCGACCTTTTAGACATTCTATTTTAGAGGAATTACATCAGCCACCTTATGTGGGGCATCGAGGTGTTTCATCTACATTCCAGACTATTTCTAATGACTTTTATTGGCCTAAAATGAAAGAAAAATGATGTAGCTAAATTTGTGTCTGAATGTGATGTTTGTCAAAAAGTGAAAAGTTATAAGGGTAAGGAACTTGGTTTACTCATGCCACTTCATATTCCTAACACTCCTTAGGAATAGATTTATATGGATTTTATCACTGGTTTTCCATTGACTATGAACCATAATGATATGATTTGGACCATTGTTGATAGGTTTAGCAAATAAGCATATTTTCTTCCTTGTAAAAAGACTCTTACTGCACATCAAGCTGCACATTTGTTTGTTAAACACATTTTCACACATCATGCTTTACCTCAAGTGATTGCTTCTGATAGAGATTCTAAGTTTTGCATTGATTTTTGGACTACATTGTTTGATAATCTAGGCACTAAATTAGATTTTTCCACTGCATTTCATCCTGAATCTAATGGTCAAACAGAAGTGACAAATAGCACAATATTGGATTTACTTCATGCATATGTTTCATCACAACCTAAACAATGGGATAAGTATATCCATATTTTGCAATTTGCATATAACAATACACCGCATTCATCCACTTGAAAAGCACCTTTTTGCAATTGTGTATGAAAAAGCTTTACCTATGCCTATCACTCATTTGTCACACTATTGAAGCTGCAGATCAATTCACCATTGATTTCACTTCCATTCATGATCATGTTCTTAAAGCTATTTCTAATGCACAAGAAAAATACACTAAACAAGCTAATAAGAAAAATACACTAAACAAGCTAATAAGAAAAGAAAGCACATGTTTTTTCAAGAAGGTCAATATGTTTTGCTTCGTAGTATTGAAAAGAGACGTCTTAAAAGTGTTGAGACTAACCCTATTGTTAAGTTAGCTCCTCGTTTTTATGGTCCTTTAAAATTACTCATAAGATTAATGACCTAGCATATAGGCTCTCACTTCCTTCTCATTGGAGAATTCATAATTCTTTTCATATTAGTCTTTTGAGACCTTATAGGGGATCAATTCCTACACATCCTGTATATGAGGAAGCACTTAGTCTTGTTGAACAAGTCAAAGAACTTCAACTTGAGGCTGTTATTGACCATGAGACCACTACTACTCGCACAGGTACTGTATATAATAGACATCTTTTGACCTTCAAAAATTATCCTCGCAAAAATGCTAAATGGATGTATGAGCGGTTTTTATGTGCCTATCCTGACATTATCCAATCTTACTTTCAAACACGGGCCAGTTGATATGATGACAATTGCTATCCCGGGCAGGAGGGATGTCACAGTTTGTCCATCCATCCGTCTGTGGTTAATTGGGGACACCTAATTACCACTATGTTTGAAGCATGGCACTTGGGTGATTCCAAATATTCCATGTGTAGGACATATGAAATTAGGGATAGCTGGAACTAAGTGTTGGATTTATTGCTTATGTGTTGTCATGGACTTGTAGCATGTGTTGCTAACTTGTAGTGTGTTTGAAGAATGGACAAGCTTGTAGGTTGGTGAGATTGACAGGCCTTGTGCTCGTAAGTCAGATTGGCTGGGACATGATGGCGAATGATATGGTGCGAGCTATTACCGGGATGGTTCTCATTTTGATATTTTTGCCGTAGTGTCTACTATGAGATTTTGTATTATTATTGGCCACCCCATTTTTATGTATTTGGGCATGGACTTGTAGCATGTGTTGTCATGGACTTGTAGCATGTGTTGCTAACTCCTCGTAGCGTGTTTGAATGGACAACCTTGTAGGTTGGTGAGATAGATAGGCCTTGTGCTCGTAAGTCGGATTGGTTGGGACGTGATGGTGGTGATATGGTGCGAGCTATTACTGAGATGGTTCTCATTTTGATATTTTTGCCGTAGTGTCTACTACGAGATTTTGTATTATTATTGGCCGCCCCATTTTGATGTATTCAGGCATGGACCTATTGAGCCACCCACTTTCGTTATATTGGGCGTGGACTTATTTATTTGCACGTGAATTAGCCCTTGGGGTTCTTTTTGTAATTATCCTTTAGTGGTTAGATAGGAATACTTTACCTAAGCTTGTGTTAAAAGCAACCCCCATTTTTGTAAAGGGCAAGCCCATGCATAAGCGTGCATCTATTTTTGGCTTATGGGTTATTTTTGATTAATAAAGCATAAATACTTAAGAAGTGGAAGGAAGCTGACACTTCTTGAGGGGGGATAGATTTGTTAGCATTATTCATCTCCTAGTAGTGTGCCCAAGTTGTGTATCAGGGGTGCCCAGATTTATCCCGAGCAGCACCTTATTTTTTCCTCATGTTTAGGCCCTTAGTTGTAGGGTTGGCCACCCATTATCACATGTTTATTTTTGTTCAATCGTGAGACTTTTCTGGAGCAAGTCGGCCAGCTTATCTTGGGGCTATATAAGGCTTGCCTCCTTCTCATTTGTACTCACTCTGACAGGGGCTTCCAGGCCCGGGTCCTCCCTCAGGGGAGTAGTTCATCATGCCCACACATACGGGACCACCCCTTGCACAGAGCTGATTGTATCATCGCTTCTTCATCATTATGCAGATTTGTTTTCTTTCTCTTTGTGCCTATGTCTCACGCTTTCCACTGCGCACTTTTGACATGGTATCAGAGCACCGGGTTGAGGCTCTTCTACAGAAGGTATTCTGGCATTTTTTTAGAGAGAAGAATTTCTGCGTTTTTTTGATGCTGCTGGTTGAGGAGGGAGCGCTTTTCTCCAGAATAGGTACTCTCATGGCTGTGCTTTCTGCCCTTGTGAAGGCAGCAAGCAGGGCAGACAGCCTGGGTGCGTTTTCTGCAGATATGGGGCAGCAAGCAGGGCGGACAGCCTGGCTGCGTTTTCTGCAGATATGGGGCAGCAAGTAGGGGAGACACCATGGCTGCGTTTTCTGTAGATATGGGGCAGCAAGTAGGGGAGACACCATGGCTGCGTTTTTTGTAGATATGGGGCAGCAAGCAGGGCAGACAGCTTGGCTGCGTTTTCTGTAGATATGGGGTAGCAAGCAGGGGAGACACCATGGCTACATTGTCTGTAAATATGGGGAAGCCAAGCAGGGCAGAAAGCCTAGCTACATTGTCAGTAGATATGGGGCAGCAAGCAGGGCAGAAAGCCTGGCTGCGTTTTCTGCAGATATGGGGCAGCAAGCAGGGGAGACACCCTGGCTGCATTTCCTGCAGATCTGGGGCGACAAGCAGGGGAGACACCCTGGCTGCTTTTTCTACAGATCTGGGGTAGCAAGCAAGGGAGACACCTATGGATGTTTTTTCTGCAGATCTGGGACAGCCAAAGGAGGTGCTGAAGTTGCTGTGTTTTCCTCTTCCCTCTCTTCTTCTTGGTACACGTGCTGCCAAGCTGTTTACAGCAGCGTTTTTTGCATTATCTCATCTGCGTTCTTGGAGGCAGTGGAGGTAGGTGTTCTTTTTCAAGAATGGTGCCTTCCCACATGGCCTTGAGCCTTTGCTCGGCCAATATTTGCTTTGTCAGAGTTTTCAGACTCATGGGTGCACACTTGGATTCTCATCCTCGGGGTGTGTGTGGAAGACAGTTAGTCCTTTCTCAACAGCAGAGGGGGTCTATGAGTTTGTGCTAGTTTAGCATAGTTTGCTGGTGTACAGGTGTTTCTTTTAGGTTCTTAGGGTGTTCACCTTGAGAGGGAGATGTGGTTACTTGGCAAGTAGTGAGCCACTCCTATTCCCTAGGCAGATGGCCTTCCGGATTACATGATACAGGCACAAGAGCCTTCATCCCTAGGATAAGAATTGATTTGGGAGCTTGGTGTACAGGGTGATATCGGCAGGCTAGGTCACTTGGTGAGACGAAAGCTATTGTCGAGGTTCACAGGTACTTGCTCAGTTGTAGGATGGGTACAGGATACATGGCAAGTGTACAGGTTCACTGGGTGCAGGTAGGTACCAGTGGAGCAGTAGTTTGGAGTAGATGATTGACATCAGATTGTGCTTTGGGATGATGAGTTGTGGATGGTTGGTTCCACATGGACACGTGACTAGTTGGTTGGGAGCTTGCCAGCTGGGGGTGCAAGGTTTTGGCAGCAGAGCTTTCTTGAGCTCATTGCCATAGTTAAAACACCAAACAGATTAAAGGGTATTGCCATGTGATTGGGTGACTCATAGGGGTGTGTGAGTAGTAGTCCCATCATGCGACGAACGAGTTATGGATACAGGTTTTAAAGGTCACATGCCAGCAAGATTGTTAGCTACAGTGTTGGAGGTATGTTTCTTCCACTTGGAGTGTTAGCAGGATAGAGAGGCATTCTTGGACCGAGGGATACATGGAGATCCAAAAACCTTGTATTTGGAGATTGGTGCTCAACAAGCTCAGAGTTGGAGGCTTGAGTACCAAGGCTGATGTAGACATTGTGGGCCTCTAGGGTGTTTAGAGGGGCTGCTGACAAGGAGACAGTTTGGCAGTGTTTAAGGTTTTTTTTCTTGGAGGTAGAGAGTCAGACGACATCCTTTCTTGCGCTGAAGAGGGAGCACATTGTGTGACATGTGTGATATAGATTGGGTTGGAGATATGGACATCTAGTGGTTCATTCTTTAGATTTTGTTGGCCTTCTGGATCGGGAGCAGTTTCTTGGAGTAAGTGGCAGAGGCGGGAACAGATCGACTTTTCTACTTGCTTTGGAGGTTTCCTTTTCCAGCTCCTTGGACCGGTTTCACTCCCAGGATCTGAGAGGGGCTGTTAACATTATTCATCTCCTGGTAGTGTGCCCAAGTTGTGTATCAGCAGGGGTGCCCAGATTTATCCCGGGCAGCAGCTTATTTTTTCCTCATGTTTAGGCCCTTGGTTGTAGGGTTGGCCACCCATTATCACATGTTTATTTTTATCCAATCATGAGACTTTTCTAGAGCAAGTGGGCTAGCTTATCTTGGGGCTATATAAGGCTTGCCTCCTTCTCATTTGTACTCACTTTGACAGGGGCTTCCAGGCCCAGGTCCTCCCTCAGGGGAGTAGTTCATCATGCCCACACATACGGGGACCACCCCTTGCACAGGGCTGATTGTATCATTGCTTCTTCATCATTATGCAGATTTGTTTTCTTTCTCTCTGTGCCTATGTCTCACGCTTTTCGCTGTGCCTATGCCTATGTCTCACGCTTTTCGTTGTGCACTTTTGACAAGATTTCACCCAATGATTCTCTCGTGTTTTTATGCCATGTTATGCTTTTTAAGATTATTTAATAATTTTTCGGTTATGGTAATTTGATTGAAGTGATGAACCAATTGGTATTTGGTTGGACGGTGTGTCTCCCCATGATCCTAGTGGTTTCAGCGATAGCTTTGGAACTGTTGACTCCATGTTAGCGTTAGACCTGCTGACTCCGCGTCAGCTTCGAAAAACACATCAACTTCAGAACTGTTGACTCCATGTCAGCTTCAAACATGTTGACTCCATGTCAGTATCAGACTTGTTGACTCCACATCATCTTTGAATTTGTTGACGACACATTAATTTTGGAACTGTTGACTCCACATCAGCATCATACCTACTGACGACACGTTAGCTTTGGAACTGTTGACTCCACGTTAGCATCAGACCTACTAACTTCACATCAGCTTCGAATTTGCTGTGATGACACGCTAGCTTCGGAACTATTGACTCTATGTCAGCATCAGACCTATTGACTCCACGTCAGCTTCGAATCTACTAACGATACGTAAGCTTCGAGAGTGCTGACTCCACGTTAGCATTAAACATGTTGATCCACGTTAGCTTCGGATCTGTTGATGCCACGTCACCTTCGAACCCATTGACTCTATGTCAACATCAGGCCTCATGATTCTATGTTAGCTTCCATCTTGCTAATTCCTCATCAGTTTCGGATCTGTCTCTACATTAGCATCGGGCCTATTGTCTCCACGTTAGTAGATTCCGACCTAAAGATTCTACGACATCCGATTCTGCTTACAACTTCCAACCTATAGATTGCTGATTTGGTTATGCATCTCTCGTCTTGGTCACCACTACACCTCTATTATGTGGTTATAGCATTAATTTTTGGTTTAGGAGTTGCCATGTATGCAGCTCCCACACAAACTCTTAACATTGCTCAGACCGATCAAAAGAGGGAATATTGGTCACATGCAGGATTGTTAGTTATTGGTTCATCTAATGTAGAATTGCATGATGCTATTATGCCTGACATTGATCCTGGAGATCATCCCTACTATGAATCACGATTGTTAATTGGTGCTATGCTTGACATTAGTCTTGGTGATGATCTGTTCTCAGCTGATTATGCTTTATAGCAATAGTCAGTAGAATTGTCTCTCTATGGCTTTTGCATTTGAGGGGGAACATATGGTGTGTATTGCTGATGGTGATGCCTATGGTCACTTATGCATTTGCCACTCAATTGTGATGTCTTAGAGACATATGTGTATGCAGTGATGTTTTACTTGCTGAGATTGACATTCAGTGGATCTTGACAATTTATCTCTTGCTGTTGTTTACAGTGCTCACATTATCTGTTTCTTGTTGACTCAGTTGAGCCTGTTTTAGCTCTAAATCAATCCTCTACTGCTACTACCATTCAGTCAGATTCAACAGCCCAACTTTTCCATATTACTATAATGCCATGGATGTTGCGTTAATTGAAGAGGATGCAGCCATTGTGATCTCTTGCGGATAGTAGTAGGACACGTGCATGCATCTTATTTTATTGATTAAAGCTCTACCATGTACTAGAACAAAAGCTCTACCCTCACCATACCTCATCAACCCAATATTTCTAATGTAACTATAAGCGTATAAAAACTTGAAAAGTAGATCGTGAGGGATTTCTTGTTTTGTAGAGCACATGTTTAAGAGAGCTTAATGTCATTGTTTTCATCTTCTTGGTCCACCAACACCATCAAACCATCCTCAAAGCTAGGAAGCCATAATGTCGCAAAACAACTACATGACTATTAAGATTGGCTACACACTAGCTAAGCTCTATGGATCTCTACTAGAGTCAAAGCTTAGCTCCTTGGTGGATTTGCTTGGGTATAGGGTCATCGGGCATGTGGGGTTTCACAGGATATAAACCACATTGGAACACATTTGCACATTAAGGGCTATTAATGAGCCTCCCATATGACAAAAATTCTAAGTTTATTATTTCTTTGTGGGTTTTTGCAAAGCTTATGACACTATCCCTTAGGAATGCCTCCTCAAGCACCTATAGGATTTGTGTGTATTCTTAAAGATGATACATGGCATCACAACACTTTATGATATGGGGCTTCACAACACTTTATGAGTTAGTCGGATTGGCTAATGGGTTAGAGATCCAAGAGGCATGTTATCTCTAGCATGTTATCTCTAGCATGACTACATGGCTAATGGGTTAGAGATCCAAGAGGCATGTTATCTCTAGCATGACTACATGGCATCACAACACTTTATGATATGGGGCTTCACAACACTTTATGAGTTAGTCGGATTGGCTAATGGGTTAGAGATCCAAGAGGCATGTTATCTCTAGCATGACTAGGGCGAAACAAGGTCGTCCTCTCTCCTCGACTTTATTTGGGCTCTACATTGATGTAAGATGAGATCTTTAACTTTATTGATGATGGACTAATTGGCACAAGTTCTCCTCTAGGAGGCACCTTGATATAATGCTCATTTCATATTCAATTGAGGACTATAGTGGCACTTGGATGCTTTTGTAATTAGTGGGACCTCATTGTTATGAACTTGGCAAGACTAAAGTGATGATCTTTAACAAGCCTCGCTCAATAACATGTATGCATTTGTTCACCTACATGGGAGAACCTATGGATACTGTCACATCTTATGTATCCTTGGGAGTCACCTTCTCTGGCGGCTTGATTTTTACCATCCATAGCCCAGGCTAGATGAGAGGTGACAAAACTCTAGCCCTCCTCAAGAAATAGTGCTTTTAGACATTGCTTCCAAGGACCTAGTACTAAAATATGACTCCTTGACACCTTAGTAACCCTAAAGGTGGTGTAAGGGGCCCTTTCTTGGGAGGTAGACTCTCGAGGGGTGCACTTCTAAAAAATCATATGTGTCACTTGCGTTCAAGGGGCATTTAAAAAACCCCTTAACTAAAATTTTCCCCCCAATAAAACCACCCCTCTTTACTTATGAACTAACGGATTTTTTTCGAAGTTGAATTAAAATACCCCTCTTGTTGTTGTAATCCTGTTAAAACTTTTCCAAAATTTGAATTAAAATACCCCTCCTTTTGATCGCATGTGGTACACTAAATTTTTTTGAGGTGAACCCCCTAAGGGTAGACTATAATGAGGAGGATTGAGGGGCTTCAAGTCATGATTTTCTCACGTACGATCTACTAATCGATACCACACCCTATCATGCATGTAGGGTTGGGGGTATTCTCCTTGATGGTAGATATAATTTTCCAAATGGTGACGTAGTATACATTGCCTCCACACCTCGAGGCAGTCTCCATGATGGTAGATATACTTTTCCAAATGGTGATGTACATACATCACCTTCACACCTTAGGGGCAACCACATGTTATCAAGGCTTGCCTGATCAATAGCTAGCAGAGTAGGGTCATGCAGTTCTATAGAGATCAATTTTGAGGGTCACAACAGATGGATTCATCTACATACATATGTCACATAATTCCATGTATATCAAAATTGGGCACATATTTGATTCTCATCTCAATATCTTAAAGTGGAGACAAGCAAAGCACACACATGTATATATAGATATATTTATATCTTATATATATATATATATATATATAAATAATCATATATATATTTATGTATTTGTGTGTGTGTGTGTGTGTGTGTGTGTGTGTGTGGTTGTTGTTGTTGTTGTTGTTGTTGTGTGTGTGAGTAAAACACACATGTACACACACAAATGTTTGTGTGTGTGTGTGTGTGCGAGAGAGAGAGAGAGAGAGAGAGAGAGAGAGAGAGAGAGAGAGTTTATTTACATATACCCATGTGTTGTTTTTAATGAAAAATGAAATGAGAGAGAGAGTCGAATTTGTCACACACGTGCACACACGCACACACCTGCACACTCACCTACACACACACACACACCTACGCGCACACACACAAACACACACCTACACACACATGGCACAAACACCCTCACCTACACACACACACACACACACCTACACACACACTAACCTACACACACACACACACCGACACACATGGTGCAAAAATGTTTTAATAATCTTAAATGAGCTATTATTTTTCATGCATTAACTATGTGTGTGTGTTGTGTAGGTGAGTGTGTGCATGTACTCACACACAAACACACAAACACACACCCAAACATGACGTGCAGATGTGTACACACACACACACATGTGTATATATAGATATATTTATATCTTATATATATATAAATAATCATATATATATTTATGTATTTGTGTGTGTGTGTGTGTGTGGTTGTTGTTGTTGTTGTTGTTGTTGTTGTGTGTGTGTGTTTGTGAGTAAAACACACATGTACACACAAATGTTAAGCACCCAAATGTATAGGTCCAAACATCCATTTTCACACACAATGTATTCGCATTAGTATATTTAGCACACCTCGATGTATATAGTATTCATGCTTCTACTTACTTATATAATTGAATGTATGATTGACAGATGGAAGAGGTGATTAGCATTGTTTTTGAGCACATGAGAAGCACTCTTTGCTTAGGAAAGGGTGAATTTGGTTGCCGAGTTTGAGCGTCGTTATTTCCATGTTCCAAGTTGGTCTGGCGGTTTCTGCTGTTAATTAGAACGATGTTTTCCAAATTACTATACGATTAGATTCAGATAAATTAGATGAAAATATTGCGCTCATGATTATTCAAGAAAATCTGGGCTTGATTGATCGCTGTAATGTCCATGGTGATAAAGATCAAGCAAAACAAGTATTTGATGAGGTCATCAAATGTGTCCCAAAGCAGCAAAATATCTTAAAGTTGACCTATGACAATAACAAATTGCTGGATACAATCTTCTTTGAGGAGATGCCACAATTGGGCTTTTTTGGATATCATTGTAGCCCAAAATGGAAAATTCTTGGCTTTTATGGGTGGGATGATATTAATCCTTGAGACGGTGCTTTCGAGTATAATTCTATCTTCAACTTGAGGTTAGTTCTTTTGATGCTATCACTGTCTCTCTCAATTTTTGTGTTGAAAAGAGATGCATAGAGAGAGAGAGAGAGAGAGAGAGAGAGTGGTGGAGAGAGAATTGTGTACATTAACATACTTAAAAAAGAAAAAAAACCTTTCATTGGGAAATATTTGTATCGTTGTGTACTTCTTTCTATTGTTGCGATATACATATATGATACTAGGGTTGGGTTTATGTTGGCAAAGATACATAGAGATAATTGTAGATCTTTAAGATTTTAATTTTGGATTTCAGCAAATGGAGCTTCAAAATGATAATAACCTCTCCAAGGATGTAGTAGCTGTGGATGATTCTTGCAATGAAAAAGTAGCTTTGTCTATGCCATATGAGTTGATGAATGTTCGAGCTACAAAGCACCTTGCTTGATCAAGGTCTCCATCTGGACAAACAAGCTCTAAACGTCTTCAAACTATTGCAGATACATGCGACCGCACTGAGAAACTTCGGTTTCTTGCAAAACAAGGAGTACTTAGATGCCCTTTGGGATGAGATTCGTGGAAGTGGCAGCCAAAGGGGAGATATGTTGAGAGATGAGTTGACTCATCATCTCCATCGCGTCCATGACAGTAGTGGTCGCATGGAGGCAAACCAACTAGGTATCATTTCTTTCATGGAGAACATGCAATCTGAAATTGGGGAATGTTTACATGGATGTATTGGGCAATGTAAAGAACATGTAGACTCTCTAAATGATCAAGTGCGTGCACTAGGCATGGAGGTATTGAGTCTAAAGATATCTGTTAATCGACTCAATGCAATTATGAAAAAGATGTGCCGTGTTTTAGAAGCCAGGGTAGTTGCTTAGAGATTTTGTGAGAGGGATGATGTTTTTTATCAAGGGTCAAATTGTGTTCCGACTTTTAAAAATTTTGGCTCTTCATTTTGGCGATATATATGAAATTTCTATTTTTCAAATTTAATACTTCTCTCTTCTATCTCTCAACATGTTTCAACTCTGCCTTCCTTTATCTCTCTCTCTCTCTCTCTCTCTCTCTCTCTCTCTCTCTCTATATATATATATATATATATATATATATGTGTGTGTGTGTGTGTGTGTGTATGTATGTATGTATGTATGTATGTATGTATGTATGTATGTATGTATGTATATATGTATATCTATGTCATTGTCTCTCTCTTTGTCTATCTCAAGTATTATGTTGTTTGAAGTTAAGAAAAATAGTATTCGTAATTTTGTGTTTTGAAGGAGATTAAAGATGGCTAGGAGC
The DNA here is from genome assembly GCF_041138505.1 of Cibotium barometz. NCBI lineage: Eukaryota > Viridiplantae > Streptophyta > Polypodiopsida > Cyatheales > Cibotiaceae > Cibotium > Cibotium barometz. Next base: position 9,562,296 of record NC_141058.1, read on the forward strand.
TGTACATACTCGAGGTTGAACCAAGTTCGTCGGCTTCGAATTTTGGATGCAACACGCATGACTCGCCGTCGTAAATGGTCACAGACAAGGACTTGCATTCAAAAACAAAATGGTGCTAGTTTTACGGATTACTTTGCCATAGCTGAAATTGAAACATTTGGAAGGGTTGAAAATGAGGAGCATAGTGAACCCCATGGTGGAGTCCACTTGAATTCAAGACACAGAACTATTCTCAATGCTACGGTTCTTCAAGAACCTATCAATGAACCTCACAATGCTCAAACACATAGAGATTTGGCGCGGGGCCCTTTCTCATTTGATTTAAATGAGCTACCTATGGATGATAATTTACATTCTATAACATTTGTTGTTGGTGATGTGAAAGATATTAAATCTGAATGTCACTCTATAAGGCGAGTGTTTTCTTTGCCTCAAAATGTTAAGCACCCAGCTACTATGGTGTTATATTCTGGAGATTGTACTCTTCACTCATTAGGATCCCCTTTCTTGCAATGACCAGGATGACTTGCGTGATGTGATTAGTTATGAGAGAAACCAAAGAACATCTCTCACTGAATGGTTCGAAGCCAATCAATTGTATGCAGATGCAAATATCATACTATATGTTGATTTCCCTTGCAAGTGGGTGTGGAATTCGGCTCTTTGCTCATGGACTAAAAGAAAAAGGGAAAATATGATTGGACGTATGTATAATGTTAGTCCAAGTGCAGGTGAGCAATATTACTTACGGATGTTACTCACAGTGTGCAAAGGGTGCAAATCTTTTGAGGATTTGCGAATAGTGAATGGACATTTGTATCCATGTTTTAAAGCTGCATGTGAAGCCATAGGGATGCTAGAGAGTGATGAGGAGTGAAGCCATAGGGATGCTAGAGAGTGATGAGGAGTGGTGCATATGTCTCTATGAAGCTGCAATTCAGAATACAGGATTTCAGTTGCGTCAATTGTTTGTCATTATAATGGTTTTTTGTGAGCCTATATACCCTGGGTAGCTTTGGGACAAATTCTCCGCTGAACTTTCGGAAGATTTTTTGCATTCATTGCTACAAAGAGGGTGTGTCGATGTTTGCCTACTCTGGATAGATCAAGTTTTGTCACTGTTAACAATGGTTTGCTGATGGAAGAGATGATGTTTGATTCTGTTCAGTAGGTTGATTTGTCAGTTTCCATGGAAAGGAGTCTAAATAGTTGTCAATCGAGAGTATTTGATACTATCCTTAGAGCCGTTTCTTTGAACCAGGGTGGTGTTTTTTTTTCTTGATGGACCAGGTGGATCAGGTAAAACTTATCTTTACAATGCCTTGCTATCTCAATTGCATGGAGAGAAACACGTTGCCTGGGCATGTGCATCATCTGGAATAGCCGCATTATTACTCTCGAATGGTCGTACAGCTCACTCACGTTTCAAAATTCCAATGGTACTTAATGCTTCTAGCATATGTGGAATGAAAGCTAATAGACCATTGGCCGAGGTGTTGAAGCTTGCAAGGTTAATCATTTGGGACGAGGCTGCAATGATGCATAGGTACGCATATGAAGCACTGGACAGGACATTGAGGGACATTATGCAAAGTGATACAGTGTTTGGTGAAAAAGTTATGCTTTTTGGTGGTGACTTTAGGCAAATCTTACCAGTTGTGCCAAAGGGATCGCGCGAAGACATTGTTGATGATGCAACGTTATGCCGGTCACATATTTGGAGATATGTGAATGTTTTAAAGCTCACCCAAAACATGCGGGTTAGACAGAGTGCTTATTGTGGTATAGAACATGAATTTGTCAAATGGACATTACAAATCGGGGATGACACTATAGGTCAGCCAAACAATGAAGGCAGAGTAGTAATTCCATTGCAAATGTTGATCCATGGGGTGGCAACTCTGTTTGGCAACTCTATTTTGAGTTTGGTAGAATGGGTATACAAAGATCTTCATAGAGTTGAGGATTATGCATGCTTCTTCAAAGACCGTGCTATTCTTGCACCATGAAATTTAGAGGTTGATGAGATCAATGAACTAGCCTTGAGGTCGTTGCTTGGTCTTGAAAAAGAATACCTTAGTGCATATTCTATTGTTTCTTGCAAGAATGACACAATACTATATCCAATTGAGTACTTGAACAGTTTGAACTTAGGTGGTGGTTACCCTCCTCACCGCTAATGCGCCTATCATTTTGCTCTGCAATTTGCACCCTCGCGGGGACTTTGTAATGGTACCAGAGTGATATGCAAGCAATTTAACTCAAAGATCATAGAAGCATAAATCATTACAGGTACAAACATTGGAGACAGAGTCTTTATTCCCAGGATAACATTTGTGCCTACTATGCTTCAATTGTCGTTTGACATGAGAAGGAGGTAATTTCCTGTCAGGTTAGCTTTTGGTATGTCAATAAATAAGTCCCAAGGACAAACATTGAGTGTATTGGGACTTTATCTGGCCACGCAAGCATTCACACATGGACAATTGTACGTCGCTATGACACGTGTTAGATCATCCAATGTAGTGAAAGTGTGTGTAAAGCATATTGTGGAATATGATAGTGGCACAACAGGTTCAAATGAACTCTTCACAACCAATGTTGTCTACAAGGAGGTTTTGCAAATGGCATGTCAAAGAATTTAGATGCAAATGGCAGTTTGCAAATGTAAGAGACTACATTTATACCTATCTTTGTGCAATGAAGGAAGTATTTGATTGTTGGAGAATGTTTCTGAAGATGTGTAAGTGCAGTCTTTGTTTGCTATTGGATTACTTATATATATATTGTGTGTGTGTGTGTGTGTGTGTGTCTCTCTCTCTCTCTCTCTCTCTCTCTCTCTCTCTAATATATATATATATATATATTAGAGAGAGAGAGAGAGAGAGAGAGAGAGAGAGAGAGAGAGAGAGAGAGAGTTATATTGATATCAGGGATATATTGCTTAGGATGGATGTGGCAAGGAGATCATTTTCGTTCGTTTATGGTGATGGACAAGATATTGAAGGTAAATGTTTTAGACGTTTGCTATAATTTAGGTATTATTGTTTTTCAAGATTTATTTAATATTCATGGCTGAATTGTAGACCCTCCATTTTGGGAAGGCCAAGCAATAGCTTCTCTAATTATCGAACTCTTAGAGAGCACTGGTGTTTTACGGTATATATACGAACTTTCTTTTTATGTAGCTTTTGTGTTTTGTTTGATTAATTTATTATTTTATTGAAACATTCATTTGCAACAGGGAATATCTTCACTTTTTAGAACCTAGATTATTGTTGGGTTTGTATGGTCGAGACAGTTATGAGACGAGAGCTTTGGGCTCCTAGGAATTTTACAATCTACGATTGTGGAAGGTTGCAAATCAGCTTCATGTATGTGTAATGTTTGTGGATTATGAAAAGCCTGATAAGTTAGATTTTCGGTGCATAGGTACCGAACAATACAGAATTTTTCGATTTGCTGTTTACAAGCGTGTTCAAACGCCGTTCGCCTCAAATATTGATCCACCAAATGAGTTTTGTAAGCTTTTATCTTTATCCAACTTTTTTCTACGAGAGTTATATTTTCAATGCTAATATTTTTTATGGCATACATTTTGCTAGATGGAGGCGCGCGATATAGGCTACCAAGGCAAGAGAATCCTATTGTCCGAAGATTGTTTTGAGGTTGTGTTCATGTGTGTTAAGATACTCATCATTTTATGGGTTTGTAATGTTAGGAGCTTCTATATGGATATATATGGCAATCACGATGTTTTTATATATTAGTTTGGCAAGTTGAGGGCGATGTATACATATATGTATGAATGTGACCAGTATCTATGGATATTATGGGTGCGTGCGCATACACAGACCATATCTACATGTGTTTATGTGACATGCACACATGCATTCATAGGCGTGCACACACTTACACATATCTTCCAGTCGTGGTATGTATGGTTTCAATGGATTTCATGTACACGTACAGGTACTCATACGTACATATATATACATAGGTACATCTTTATGCGTGTTTGTGTGTAACTCGATGTGCCTAGCTTCTAAAAGGAAAGGAAGAGTGATTTTACACATATATCTTTTGCATGTACCTAAATGGGTCGCGACACTAGTGTATATCAAAACTGGGCACATATTTGAGTCTTATCTCGATATCTTAAAGTGGAGACAAGCAAAGCAGAGGGCATTACTAGACCCTCCACACGATAGCTTGTCCATGGGTCGTTGGCAACCCTCCACACGATAGCCCAACAACAAGAGATTCTCGTAGGGACAATGAATTCGGATAAGCGAGTATCAATAACTTAACCTCTCAGGCTAAAGCTTTGAAAACCCACGGTTTTAAAACAAGGAAGAACTTACACTTGGAGAGCAGGGGAAAGCGAGAGGAGCAAACGCGGCAGTCATGACCCTTTTCCACTTCTTCAATTGTGCCGCCCTCACCTTTGGCCCCCATTTTGTCTACTACACAGCAACCCCGCTGTAAGTCTCGCAGAGAGAGAGAGAGAGAGAGAGAGAGAGAGAGAGAGAGAGAGAGAGAGAGATCTTTTGAATGTTGAAGTGTCTGACTGTGGATTGCATGGGGTTGATAAGAAGCTCAGTTCGCAGGAGGCCATCAATTCTGCGATGCCTCAACTCGCCCGATCTGAGATTTTAGCTTTCTGTTGCGTGGATGGATAGGCAAAAAAAGAGCTAGCCTCTGTGAAAATTTCACACCGATCTTATGATGGGGCAGCCAAAAGGTCGATGTGTTTGTGCCTCTTGACTGGGGGGCCAGGGTTTCAAACCCTGCTGGAGGCTCCCGGTTGGTACGTGGCTAGGCACGGCCATGGTTAATGCGCCTATGGGCGGGGAAAAACCGCCTACAGGCCGTAGAAAATGTGTCAACTAATCGTAGGATCTACCTAAGGGATGGTGCATCCATTTAACTTCCTAGATATGCCTGTTTTTATCAAAGTACATTAATTACATGCTACGTCATGTGTTTACCAATCGCATGCCACCTGGGCTGCATTTATCAGAGTACCTTTCTCACATGGATCTCATGACTTGATGCAGTTAGATGTTTTACCTTTCACCTTTCTTTAGAGTAGAGGGCTTAACGAAACATTATAGGATTTTTCAAGACTTAATTTGGTATTTTGTTTTGGGGAGGATGGTTCTCTCTGTCCCCTAGGGGTGGACAGGTGCCGGCATGCCGTTGTGAGCTACTGGACCAGAAACAGGCATGATGTAAGCACAACAGGGCCAAGGCATTATGAAGTTGCATGCTGCTTCACACTTTTCAAAGGGATGTTTTCATTGGGTGGCAACTATATAAAGAGCGACGTTCAAGCTCCAGTCATTGATGAGGGTGAAGATTTTCCAGACAAAGTTGGAGCAGCCAAGGACATAGCAAGCACCAGGGCATGGAGAGGGCCTTTAGAAAATGTTGAAAATCTAGCAAGAGGCTGCTGCAGTGTATTTAGGGCAAGAAGAGTCACTGGTGTATGATATGTCCATTCCTCGGTCATTGTGCTAAGGCTTGTGCTCATATCTTGTCAGTTCTTTCCACGACTTATCCTTCTTTTTGAGTCACAATTGACGGTTTTAATCAATAGAATTTTACCTTCCAGGCTCTACTGTGATTTGGTGCATAGCAATTTGATCATCAATCTATTTTTCATTTGAAAGGAACCATTGCCCAAGCTTGTATATGGGAGCAGTTTGGGCGAAGAGCTAGGCTTAGTGTTGGACAAGCCTCAAGCCTGGCTGTTGTTCAAGAGGAGCTATGGATGGGTCATGAGCTAGCCAGTTCTTCAAGTTACAATTTTTGGTGGTGACGTTTTATTTGATGTGAAGGACCGATGGTTGGGTGCACTTTTCTTTGTGGTGAAAAGTGTCATCAAGTACATTGGTGTAACGAAGGGCTTCATTCAAGGTCTTTACTATATTTTACGAACTTCCTTCTTGCGCTAGACATTTAGAAATTGTTGCTGGAGCTTCGGATGCTCATGGTCGTGGGCATCGTAAGTCTGGTTGCCATGCACACAGAAGTCTACAAACCTTCTTATTCATCCATAGAAAAGTCTAGAAATCTCTTATTCATCTTGTATTGCAATGTCCGTGACTTGTTGCCCAGGAAGGCCTTGCATTTAAGATAACCGGCAGTATTGGGGCGGTGGGGAGGGACTTTGCTTTGGTGCTTAATGCAGAGTACACACTTAGGGGCATGTGTATGATAATTTTTATCTGTGCGGCAGGTTTTATAGTTGTCTCAAGAGTGTAGCTTTGTGTGATGTATCTTGCTATTTATTTTTCTAGTATTGTGGAAACAAGCACGATCATGGTTATTTTGTTCTATACAAGGCAAGGTACTGGTCAGGTATAAGGGTCTCAGAGCTTGGGTTTTTTGTGGGAAAAATGGCTATGAGTTTAAGTTTCTAGAGCTTGAATCTAGCTACCACTAGAGAATTTTTGGAAGGGCTATAAGGATCTCATTATTGTTCTTGGTATGTTTAAAATATATAAATAAATGCAGGTCTGAGTATGACACATTACGGACATGCTGGAAGGCAGCCCTTGTGTACCTAGGAACTACTCTTTTGAAGGTTGGCTGTTTTCTTCTCACCTTTGCTTTGCGACCACTAGCAGTTCACATAGTACCTTTCATCAACATTGTACTTTGTCACTTGTAAGTTGTCTGCTTGACTGACATGCCTTTTTTTGCAGCTTGTTTGCCTAGCTACATTTCTACAAGTTTCAGAGAGCGATAGTTTTGATCTTTCTCAGGTATACGTTGGTTATCTCTGTGTCATAAGGTCTTCTCAATAGATGTAATTAAGCCCTTTTATGTTTGAAACTAAGGATCAAGCCATGCAGTCTTGCATCCCTTTTGTGTTGTCGCCACCCAGCCCATCTTTAGCCTTGGCCACCACCTGTCTTCCTCCTGGAACCTGGCTCTGTAGTACTGCCATTTGCTCCTGCTTTCGAATATTTTAAACAATCTACACATTAAGAGCCTCACACATCTTGTTTAGGCTGGTAGCATCAATTTTCATGATTCTAATTTCATCACCTGCCCAGCTTGACCCTTGTTGGCTGCTACTTTGTTTCATTCTTCAGTGTTTAAATCGTCAGTTCTCATGAGTGCTAGGGCATGCTAATGTAAACAGCAGAGCCAACCTCTGCCACTTTTTGTATGCATGTAGCTAGCCTTACACATCATGGACGATTCAGATCTGAAGTTTAGATATGAGACTCCATTGTATATAATCATCCTTTGAGCAATATACAGTAGTTTAGGTCACTTCAGCCTTGTCTATTGTGTATTTGCAGATTTGATTAGCATCAGTCTATGAGTTGTGATGAATTTAAAAGGGCTAGAGGACCACAGGGGACCAGAAAGCCGCACAGGCGTGTGAGATTCCACAACATCGACAGGAATTTGATATCTTCTTGCCAGCATTTAGTCAGCCAGGCCGGAAGAATCCCCTTTCCATGGGGACTTCGAAGCTGACCATGACTATCACGTGCAGTCTTGAAAATCTGCATGGATAGGAGACTTTTCCAGACCAACAGACTAAATGTTTGCAAGCAGATATCCAAGTCCAGGCAATGTTGGTGGAACATCACATGCTTGTGGAGCCTTGTGACTCTCATGTGACACTTGTCGCTTTTGTTTGGTAATTAGGGTCAAACTCAATAGTCCACCCAAAATCACCTGGCTGGATGGTTTCTTTCTGAGAGCTTTTTAGTTAAGAAGGATCCTGGTCTCTAGATGTGGAAAAAAAGCTGCTGTGTTCCTGCTGTGAAGGCACATCCAGCGGGCACAGAGTAAATGAATAAGATATGTTCAAATTGCAGCCATGGCTTCTGCTGGGGGATCCTTTGCTATCCCCACCAGGTCCACCAAGCCATGAGGCTGCTGATAATCTCCCATTTAGTGTCTCAAGGGTGGCGGGATCCCAGTTTGTTGAGGGAAGCTGCCTCCGTTGCTGTTTTGCAATGTAGAAGAGGTTTCATGCTGGTGCTGTCTTTCTGGTAGCGCAGAGGAAGGCCTGTCTCCATGGCCTGATGAAGGGGCATCGTAGTCTTCCTGTGTAAAGAGATGCAGTGTTTTGCACCCGCTGAGGCTCTCGCATTGCCCCACATTACTGGCAAGTCACTGGTCAACCCATCGCGGCCTTTTTGTGAGACCATGGCTAGGCCACAATGCGCTGTCAACCTTAGGGATAGGGTGAACCTTACCATATTTACATTCAGTATGTATATGGAAACTCTTGATTTGTACCATTCGAAACGTTTGATATGGAATGCAAAAGCTAAAAAAAATTGGAGGCCGAGTTTGAGGTGTATACAGAATTCAGTGAGGGTTGGCATGTTATGCACTATGTGAGCTAGTGGGATTGTCTCTATGGTAGATAGTTGAAGATCTATTGTTGCTTGCTTGAACTGATGCTTTACTTCATATTATGGGTTCGGATTCTAACATGTTTACATGGTGTTATGCATTTTCCAGGAATCTCTTAAGGCACTTATTGGCTTTTTAGATGTTCTTGGATTGTATATTGCTCTTACGCAGCTGACGTACCGGAACATTTCTCAGAATCACAAGTTTCAAGCTGTTGGGCTTTGTAAGCGTTGGAAAGCTGTAGGGAGTACTTTAGCAGGGGAGGGCAGGAATGTTTACAAAGTTAAATTAGGTGATTTTGTGAGCTGACTTATGGGGTTACTTTGGCACTTCAGGTTGGGCATTTGCGGATTCCCTTCTCCATAGATTGGCCCCGCTTTGGGTTGGAGCTAGAGGGTTAGAGTTCACATGGGACTACCTTCTACAAGGCCTTGAAGCTAACGCCAACTTGGTATGTTTCAGGCCTTTCTTTGAACCTTTTCATCATGTAAGAAGATTTTATTAGAGGATGTAAAACTAATCACAATTTCTGCTTTGTATACAGTTTCTGCTATGCATCATAAAACTAATCCTTGCTAATCAGAATTTATGCTTTGCATACAGGTCTTAACAATCTCGTTTGCAGCCCTTGGGTCTTTGATGTGGCTGCGTAAAAACAAGCCCAAGGTTATTGTGCCACTGATATATGTGACTGCTGGTGTGCTGGCTACTATGCCTTCTATCATCAGGTCAGTTTTGGAAGTTCCAGATGTGATCTGTGGCCAAAAATGTGAAGTCTTGCCTATCCTGCTTCTTGTTCTCCTCTATAACATATGAGAGAGAGAGAGAGAGAGTTATATTAACGTATACGGAAGACCCCAAGGGCCTATGAGACCAAAAGTAATACAATGGTACCTTGGATATACTGAGCCATAAAATGAAAACATCTCAGAGTACATGTGATCAACAGATGATCCTGTGTAGAGTGAGATATGCTGTGATCAGCTAACGATGATACCCGCCTCGGCCAGAACCGATGTGTTGGTGGAGTGAATGTTGGGCCTCTGTGATGGGAGCGTGTCATGTTTGCGGAGAACCTCATGAATCTGTCTGTGTGTGGTGGAGGGACCTGATGCTCTGGGTCGGGGACGTCTGGCTCGCAGAATGGATCAAGCTCTCTCGCTAAGAACTCCTCTGGGGCATGGAGCTGGAGCGTGGGTATGGGTGGTGGGCTCTGATGTCGCAGTAGAGGAACTGTTGTGGGCAGTGGATTCCGATGTGGATGTGAGTACCACAAAGAAATCTGTGATGGCTCTCTGTGAGGTGTCCTGTCGGAGCTGGAGCTGTCTCTCAGCATGTTGCCTCAACACTACATCCCTGTGTTGTCTGAGCTCCATCAAGTACATGCCCAAGCACCTCTGATCTTCAAATTGTATCACCCGTGTGAGTGGTCCGAATCCCTCTCAGAAGAGGCAGTGGAATCTCTCCCGTATCTTGTAGTAAGCCGGGCAACTGAACATATAATGGGCCTCATCCTCTACTGCTGTTATGGTGTAAAGAGAAAGAAAGAAAGATTTTATTAATGTCTTCCAAAAGACCGAACTCGGCCTATGAGACAAATCGGTGTACCTGTATGGGGTATCCTCTGTCATCCCAACAAAATGAAAAAGTACTGAACTAAAAAGCTGAATCTGGGTGTGCAATAAGTACAATGAGTGGGGGAGGGGATGGAGCTCTACTACTAGGAGAATGCAAAGCTATATGCATGGAGTATACAATCATGATATGCAACCTAACTAGCTCCATCCTGTACCATACTGGGGGTATAAAATGGTATACGTCAATGAAGGGGGTGTCCACAGCTCCCTGAAGAACATGCCTGGGTCTGCTCTGAAGCGAGCTAGTCGCTCCGCACCCTCTCTGTGAAACTGAGCTCTGATCTCTGTCATCTCTCTCTCTGGTATAGGCGTGGTGTCTGAAAGCCAGGTGTCCTCTGTCTCCTGCGGGCTCTGAGTGTCTCTGCTCTCTGGAGAGTAATTCCATGCCGTGTAGGGGTTGGGAGTGGGATGGATCTCTAAAAAAATGTAGTAATCTGAGTATGTCGTCCCCCCTTTGGAGCTGTCTGAGCCTGTAATGATGTCTCTCTGTGATGCTGTATGTCTAGAATGAATCTCCCTAGTATGCGCTGGTCTGCTGTCTCAAAGATCTGGCGTAGGGAATGTGGCTCTCCGAATAAAATGGGATCTCTCTCTCATGGCTGTATATGCTCTGCATCTGCATACATAATGCTCCTCACTCTCCACCTCCTCTCTGCACAATCTGCATACCCTCTCCTCTCGGGGGATCCGTGCTGCTCTGCCAGTCTCGATCTCCAATCGATGTGATGAGACTCTAAGCTGACCAATAGCCACTTGGGAGCCGTGTGGTAAAAAGCCCTCCATGTATCTAGGCCTCTCTATAAATCCATCATCAGTGATACTCATGAAGTGATCTCTGTAGTATAGCATCTTCGGTGGAAGAGGCTGTGTAGGCGATATCCATGTCTCTCGTGTATAGAGCTGCCATAGGTCCTGTCTCAATACTCTGTTCCTCTCACTATGAGAGACAGATATGTGGTGCATCCCTGTCATACTGGAATGGTGGTAGATGATCCATGTCTAGGCCATGCTGTGAGAACCAATGTGTGACCTGTGCATACCATGATCCTTTGTCTCCTGCCTCAGCCAGCTGTCTAGATGCCTCAAAAGCTCTGTATGACAATCTGTCTTGTGGCATCTCTCTGAATCTGTCTAGCAGGCATATAGTCTGGAATATGGCCTCTACCATCATAGGAGGCGCAGCAAACTCTGCTCGGATAATGTCATGAGGTACTGACGGTTTGCTGCGTATCATGCGTGCCATCATGAGGGCCTGTGGTCTCTCTATCTGTGTCCACCAATGGGTAGCAAGGCCTGGTGCCCATACCGCTGCTCCATACATCAGTGCTGGTGTGACTAATGTGTCAAATAGCCACCCCTTCGTTCGGGGCTCCTGAAAATGCACCTGGTGGCACTGTCTCTCTAGCATAGCCAATGCTGCATATCCTCGTGTCAATCTAGCTCTGGCTGCTGAACCCATGGTGAAGCGTGTGGCTGCTGCAGAGAAGGTAACCCCTAGGTACACGTATGATGTCACCACCTCCACCTGGCATCCTGCGAGAGTGAATGTCAGCTGACTCCTGCCCTGTCTCGATGTATGAAAGACCATAACCTTGGTTTTCCCAAGGTTCATAGTTAGACTCCTCTGTGTGCAGAAAATTGTCAAAAATCATCGAGTGCATGTAGATGCTGCTGTAGACCTCCTGGAGACTCAGACACTAATACAATATCATCAGCATAAAGCATAATATGTACTGAGGTACCTGCTAAATCAACTCCATCTCTGCCTCCCCGTGTAATGAAGTCAGCCACCTCATCAATGTATAACCCAAATAGCGTGGGGGAAAGTGGGCATCCTTGCTTCACACCAATGGTGCTAGCAATAGTCTCGGACATACCTCGTGGACATTTGACTCGCCCCAAAACCTGCTCATATAATGCATAGATGCCCCATGTCATATCTGCTGGTATGCCAAGAGACTGCAGGCGCTGAAAGAGCTTCTCTCGTGGTACTGTGTCAAATGCCTTGCGGAAATCCACAAAGCAGCAATAGAGCTTTCTCTTCCTCACTTTGGCCTAATCAATCATACATATCAAAGTGAATACATGGTCAGTGGTAGAGAAAGCTCTCTTGAAGCCTGCCTGCCCTGATGAGCGTAAACCTGCTCGCTCAGCATATAAGCTAAGCTCTTGCTCCAACACTGCACCATAGAGTTTGGCCAACACGTGGCCAACCATAACCGTCCTGCAGTTGCTCGGATCGAGCATATCCCCTGTTTTGTGAATCGGCACAATGGTGTGCATCGTCCACTCCGCAGGCAAACCCTCTGCTAGTGCCCTGTTAAAACAGGTGTGCAAGAAAAGGAGCCAAAGAATCTATTGCATATATGAGATGCTCACCCTGCAGGCCCATATGGTCGGTGGTCCGTCCATGCTGTAGGCGGCGGATAGCTTCCTTTACCATCGAGTGGGTAAAGAAGTTAGCTGTGGTAGGTCAAGGCTCCTGTGGCTGAGGTATAGGTGGCTGCTGTGGGGCGTGGTATAGGCCCTCTGCATATGTGTGCCATGTCTGTGGGTCTACAATAGGTGTCGGTGTCCGGGGCTCTCTGAAGTGCCTCCATGAGATAGGCTATCTCTACTCATGAAGAAATAAAAGATCTCTAGCTCCTGTATCTCTGCGAAGGTCCGCCTTTTGCGGCGAGTAAGTCTCCTCATCTCTCTCCTCGACTCCTGCTCTGTGATGGCTCCCAAGGCTCTCTGTATGTTGAGCCGTGAGTATAGGGCTCTGCACTCGTCATCATACCATCTGTTCTGGGGCATAGTCCCAGATCTCGCAGGCTCTCCTGAGTGGACACGATGTGGGAAGCTCTGTAATGCAGCCGTGTGTAGGAGTGATGCCAGCTGGGCTGTAATGGTATCCATAGGTGCCAGGGGATCCATGAGTAGGAGCCCATCCTCTACTCTGCCAGTGTATATGTCTGCCATGTCATGTGTGAAGTAGATGGTAGTGTGTGGCGTTGGTATGTGGGGTGCTGGTGATACTGGTGATCCGGCTAGTGAAAATGCCAAGTATGTATGATATGCCCCAATAGGACGAGGTGGGATGGAGAATGAGGTGACAAGCTGTGATGCCTCCAAAGACCCCATAATGTAGTCTACCACCGTGCCTCCGGTCCGTGTATGACCCCCATGTGGGAAGCATGTCAGCCCCCCTGATCCCGGCCACTGTAGCATCCCGTTATAAATAACGAGACGATGCCTGGCTCCCAACTCTAGTAAGTGGTCCCCATAATGTCCACTGTCTGGTCCAGTGTTGTCTGATGCCCGACTAGCCCCTATCTCCTCTAGATCCACATGGTGGAGGATCTGCATGTCATCATAGTCATACACCTCTCAGTGTCTGCTCTGTGTGTGGGCATTGAAGTCACCTGTAAGAAATACCTCCCCTAGTGTAGAATAATGCATAATCTCCTCTGACACTCCTGTCTCCTCCTCGTGTGGCATGTCCTCTGTAATGACATAGGAGGATCCTGATGGAGGAAAGTAACATAGGGCTATGTATATAACTCTGTCCTGTGAGAGCTGTAAGAAGCTGATCCACATGTATCTGGCCTTTGGATCCTGTGCTACCACTCTCAGTCTCCCCTGTAGCTCCCGTTGAATAGAACTGCTACTCCCCCCGACCCTCTCGAGGTACCCTGGCGTGTGGTCCTCCTGTATGCCGACTCCCACTGGAGTCCCTCTACTCGAGGTAGCCCTCTCTCTGGGCTCTGATGTGTCTGTCAGAAGTATGATGTCTCTCCCCACCATAACATGCTCCAGTCGTCCAAGTTGCACCCATAGTGAACCATTACAGTTCCATACTGCCATGTGTATCTATGTCAGTGGCCTGGTCTGTGTCCCATAGGCCCCAAACCGCTAATCCATGGGCCGGCCATCAATGATGACCCGACCATCTCGATAGAAGGCCTTCTTGTCTTCTCTCCTCGCGTGTAAGACTCGTGGCATGCAAGCTCTCCTATGCTCAACCTGCATCCTCATGAGATCATCATCCAAGAAAATAGGAGCTCCCTCTAAACCTCGTAGTATGTGTTGGGGTAAAGGCATTATGCCCACCCTTATAGTGTGTACAAGCCCATAAGTTATAGTACATAGTACACTTAGTACTTTTAATGTACTAAGTGCACTATGTGTACTAGTGCAAATATACATGTGTGATAGGGGAGTCACACACTCATTCCAATGAGTTGACTTATCCCCACAACTCTCTCTCTCTCCTTCTTCTCTCTGTGTGTTTGTCTCTCACATGAAACCCTAATTCTTTCTCCCATTCGACTGGTATCAGAGCCTTGAGCTTGGCACGAGCAGAGGAGCTTTCTGGTGCTTAGCAAGGAGCACATGCGCTGCAAACAAACAGGTTGTCGTGTTGGGCGCTGCAAAGAGCTTGCTCCCGTGTTGGGCGCTGCAAGACAGTGGAAGTCGCCTGTGTGCAGTGTTGGCCACTAGGCGAAGGCAGCAAGGTGTTGGGCGCTGCAAGACAGTGAAAGTCGACTGTAGAAGAGCTTTCAAGCGTTGGGCGCTAGACGGCTGGCTACTAGGCGGAGGCGGTGAAGAGCTTTCAAACGTTGGGCGGATACGCGCACGCAGGCTGACGGGCGGCGCTCAGCTCGTCGCGTGTAGCGCTCGTAACAAAGGGCACGCTTACGTGTCCCTGTGGAGCTCCCGCCGCCCACACGCAGCCCCTTGGACCTGACGCCTTCTGCGCCCGTGGAGTTCCTGTCGCCCACGAGGAGAGCTACGACGCCTTTGGTGCTGCGTTCCATCGTCGCCGACCAACTCGCCTCAGCTTCCCTTGTACCCAGCGTAGATATGGCGTGCGCCTGTCCCTTGTCCTATGGCAAAAACAGTCTCGCCTCCACAGTAGTACCGGCCTGGTAACATCGCTTCTTCATTGCTCGACGGGCAGCGCAAATCGACACTAAGAACAGCAGCAGCATCATCACCCCCTTTTCTTGCAACAAAAAAAAAATAAAATCAGAAATTACGAGGTACATGCTTCAATTTTTTTTTTGGGATTTGCAATTGAGCAGGTACAATTATCAATTGAGCAAGTACAGGTGCCAAATTGCTCAAATTTTGAGCAAAATTGGCAAAATTGGGTGACATTGGTCACATTCAAGATCAATTTGCAGGAAATTGGATGTCAAAATTTGGGGCTTTTGATGTATTTGTGCAATTGGGCATTCATACATGCTGTATGATGTGAGCAATCTCACATTCGGGCCTAAATTGCAGAAATTGAAGTGCAGATCAAAGGGCTTTTGTGCCGATTGGGTTGATTTGCATGCAGGCACTCGCATTTGATGCTTTGGGCAATGTGTTGATGCCTGTCAAGCACTCAATGTGCCTGTAAATCAAGGGGCTTTTATGTACTGGATGTATATGTGGCCAGGGGGAAGCATTGTGAAGACTCTGGATGCCTTCATGTGCGTTAATGTACCACGTATGATCAAAAATTGATCTTAAATCAAGGGGCTTTTCAAGATTTTATGCTTGTTGAGCTTGGCAAAGCAGCAGGCAAGACTTTTATGCCTTGAATCCTCAAAAATCCACTTGCAGTCAAGGGGCTTTTGCCCAATTTCTGTTCGGGACTGTTGTATACAGTGGTGGGGACTGTAAAAGTCTGATTTTCACTCATTTGGACAGCCAGGAGAGCATTTATTGCTGCTGTACTTGCTGGTACAGATTTGGTACAGCTTTGTACAAGTTTTGGCATGGCTGTACATTGATTTGAGTGAGGAAAAGGCTCATTTTCAGCTGCTGTACTTGCCGGTACAGGTTTGGTACATCATTGGTGAGCGCTGCTGTACAGTACTTTGGAAGGGGAACAGAGCACATTTAAGGTGCTGTCCTAAATCTGCAGCAACCAGATTTTGGTGATTTCATCACATACAGTGGGAGTAGAGTTGCATTTGTGCTTCTGCAGTGGGAGATAAACTTTGGGAGAACAACTGTGAGCACTTTGTGTGCTTTGGTGCAGTGTTTGCACATCTTGCAAGGAGTTAGGCATTGACTGTGAGACAGGTTGCATATTGCTATGGCAACCACAGGTGAGAGCTCTTCATTGCTTCACATCAAGAAGCTTGAAGGCTCGCATAATTATGACATTTGGCAAACCCAGTGCTATAATGTGTTGCTTCAGAAGAAGCAGCACAAACCCATCAAAGAAAGGGGTGTAAAGCCCGCTTCTCTTATTGCTGAAGAATGGGAAGATATGGATGAGCTGGCAAGATCTACTATCATGTTGTCTGTGTCAGACTCTTTACTTTTCAGCATTCGTGAAGAGAAGACAGCTTGGGGAATGTGGCAGAGATTACAGGACTTGGATGCCCTGCAAAGTGCCTCAAGCAAAGTGTATTGGTTGAAGAAACTCATAGGTCTTCTAATGAAGGAAGGGGCGTCTATGAGGACAGCCCATCTAAATGAGTTTAATGGTGTTGTCAGCCAGGTCATCAATCAAAAGTTGGCAATGGACGATGAGTTAGATCCCAACAAAGGGGTAAAAGCCAAGAACGGGGAAGGAGCAAGTCCCGCTCCAAAAAGGACTTGGAATGCCATTATTGTGGCAAGAAGGGACACTTCAAAAAGCAATGCTACAAATGGAAGAATGATCAAAAGGGAAAGGGAAAAGGAAAGGACAAAGACAAAGATGAAGCCAAAGATGCAAAGCCAAAAGGCAAAAGTGGAGTCAAGATTGAAGAAGTCAATGTGTCACATGCAGGTGACAGTGAGGATGAGGTCCTATTCACGTCTTCACTTGATGCCCATTCACTTCTTGCAGGAGATGGTCATGGTATGCACTCATGGATCATTGATTCAGGTGCCTCCTTTCATGTCACAGGTTGCAGAGACTTGTTTGTCAGGTATACTGCTGGCAATGAAGGAGTAGTTTATTTGGGTGACAACCATGCATGCAAGATTCTTGGCAGAGGTGATGTGAGGCTTGTGTTTTCAGATGGCTCACAGCTTATGTTCCATGATGTCAGGCATGTGCCTGAGATCAAGAAGAACCTGCTTTCTACTGGACAGCTTGATGATGCTGATTATGTTACCACATTTGGTCGTGGAAAGTGAAAGATTAGTAAGGGCTCACTGGTTGTTGCCAGAGGCTCTAAGGTGGACACTCTTTACTTCATGCATGCTGCTGTTTGTCACCATGCAAATGTAAATGCAACCGAGCTGCCGGAAATCTCTATGTGGCATAGCCGGTTGGGACACATGAGTGTCAAAGGAATGGAGTGTCAAAGGAATGGAGCAATTGTCTCGTTTTGGTTACTTGCCTTCTCTAAAGTTCTCAAGTTTTCAGTTTTGTGAGCATTGTATATATGGCAGGCAACTCCAGTGCCCCCACAAGAAAGCTCTTGGACAGAAAGATGCTCAGTTAGAGCTTGTGCATACAGATGTATGTGAGATGCCTCAGCTTTCTTTGGGAGGGGCAAAATACTTTGTGTCCTTTATTGATGATGCCACACGCAAGGTGTGGGTTTATCCTCTTCGTTTGAAGAGTGATACATTCTCAGTGTTTCAGAAGTTTGTTGCTCTTGTTGAGAATCAAACTGGCAAAACACTGAAGGCTTTGCATTCCGACAATGGTGGAGAGTATATGTCCAAACAGTTTCAGGACTTTTGTGATGCTAAAGGCATCAAGAGAGAGCTCTCTACTCCTTTGATCCTCCACAAAACGGGACAGCAGAGAGGATGAACAGGACCATTCAGGGGAAGGTCCGTTCTATGTTGTCACATGCTGCGTTACCTCATGGTTTTTGGGCTGAAGCTGTTATGACAGCCGTTCATCTTATAAACAGGTCACCTAACACGAGGCTTGGTGGGAAAGTGCCAGAGGAAGTATGGACAGGGAAGCCTCCGTCCTACAAGCACTTGAGAGTGTTTGGCTGCATTGCGTACGTGCACATACGCAGGGAAATGCGCACCAAACTTGATCCTAAGTCTCACAAATGCATATTCCTAGGATATGGTGACAGAGGTGAAATGGGGTATAGACTTTGGGATCCAGTGAATAGAAAGATTATACGCAGCAATGATGTCATTTTTGATGAAACATGCATGTATAAGGAGCCAAGGCAACAGGAGCCTGGCAGAGTCATCTTTGATGATGATGGACATCATGGACAACAACCAAGGGTTGTAAATCAGCCATTACAGCAGCAAAACCAGCCCTTAAATGGTGCTGAAAATGGTCCAAATGGACAGCCAGAGATGGCAGAAGATATCCCTATGGATATGCCACAGTTAGAGGAGATACCGGGCATGATTTTTCAGCCTTATGGCATGGAACAGGAACCACCAATAGGTGATATGCAGGCTGGACAGCAACCTGCAAATGATGGTCATTGGGTACAGAGGTCCACAAGACCCTCCAGAGCCCCTGACAGGTTTGTTCCAGGGGTTGACTACTTGATGCTCTCACTGACTGTGGGGAGCCCTCGTGTTATAAGGAGGCTTTACAGAGGGCAGACAAGGCTCTATGGGAGCGTGCTATGAAGTCAGAGATGGATTCTCTGCACAAAAATGGAACATGGAAGTTGGTGCATTTGCCTACAGGCAAGAAGGTTTTGCCATGCAAGTGGGTTTACAGGCTCAAAGTTGCACCTGATGCAAAGCCAAGATACAAAGCCAGGTTAGTGGCTAAGGGCTTCAAGCAGGAATATGGTGTGGACTTTGATGAGATCTTCTCTCCAGTGGGGTCAAAATGACCACACTTAGAGCTGTATTAGCTTTGGTTGCTCATGATGATCTGGACTTGATTCAGATGGATGTGAAGACTGCTTTTCTTCACGGTGATCTCCATGAGGAGATATATATGCAACAGCCAGAGGGTTATGGAGTGAATGGAAAGGAGAAGCTTGTATGCAAGCTGAAAAAGAGTCTTTATGGACTCAAACAGGCACCAAGGGAATGGTATTGAAACCGATCCCGTCAAGTGGGAAAGACTCCGTTGGACACCCACACGCTTAATAGCACAACTTTAAAACCACAAATATGAAATGGACAACTTAAAACAACTTGAACTTTAAATGAACAGAAATGGAAAGATGGACACCAGCACTGGGGCCGGAACGGGCCGACCCCCCCCTCAATATATGATATATTTATTGGGAGTATTTAAAGAATACAATGCTCCATGGGTTCTGAGAACCAGATAATGTCCATGTACATATGAAAACAGTACCAAACAAGTAGGCTCGGATTTCGATGTAAAAACTCGAAGCAGATCGACCACTAGTGTGGTCCAATCGCTATGGTCCTGTGCTTTCACTGGACTCCGCGGAGAGCGCCACACTGGTGTTCCGAGACCACGCACAGACAGGCGCTCTCGTACTAACGCGTGGCTCTCCCGATCTCAGCACCTTTGGACCGAGGTTCGCCCATATAGCTTGGACAACCCGGCACCGAACGGGTGTAGGCCGAGCGGGACGAATCTTTTACCAGATTTAAACATATAATACTTTACTCAAATCTGAAAATCACCTACTTGTAGATGGTTGATAGGAAACCAATACTTGTGGTTTGCTGAGGTTGAAACCACCCTTGTTGAAGAAGGAGTAGTCTCGTGTACGAGAGACACACAGCCTGTATGGTTGCCAGGCTACATGGAGAAGAGAAAACAGCTTGCAGCCACCGGCCTGTAGCGCATCATTTGCAGGAGAGCACACACACTCTGTGTACAGCTGCCTGTTGCTGCTTGCATGAGAGGGGCAGCAGCCTGTGAGGCGGAAGAGCAGGGTGCAGGAGAGAACATGCGCAGCCACCAATACAGCCGCCTGAACTGTTGAGGTACAGTTACTGGTGATGATCGTACAGCTGCCTGCTGTGGTAAGCAGCGTAGCTAGATGAGATATCCGCCTGGTTATTCAGAAAAACGCAGCCAGCATCCACAGGTGCAGTCGCCTGTAAAGATAGACAGCCGCCAGCTTAAGGGAGAGATGTTGTACACAACCTGCAATATAGAAAGTACGCAGCCTGCAGTACAGAAGGTACAGCCTGCAGTACAGAGGGTACAGAAACAGTTGCAGCCAGCCGGCTGGGGAAAATCAGGCGCCAGAGAGGATGATCGCCGGTTGATGGGAAATCCACGCCAGAAGGAAGCGATTCCTTTTACGCTTGAAGGAGGGAACTTTTTTAATAATATTCAAGTGAAGATAACCTTAGTGTTGTCCACGCTTGCATGTGGGGGATTAGTGGGGGTAGGTGACCATGCCCACCCCCACACTCACTTAAAAGTGAGGCTCCCCACCTTGGCCCCTAAGTGGGTGCCCACTTTTAAATGAGTGTGAACCCCTAACCTTATAAAACAAAGGGGTTAGAATTTAAAACATTAAAACAACATGTACCATATACTTACCACCTGTTCACATGCACTGAAACTCGTCAGAATACAGAGCAGACTTCACGACTCACTGGCAGGCGTCCCCGCTCAGTAAGTAACACGTCAGGCAGGCAAACACACAAATACATGTCATGCGAAAACAGTTTCAAGCATGCAAAATATGTGTGCATGTGCAAAAAGTAACATGGACATATCTCCCGTTCATGGAACATGTACAAAATATCTGTCGGCACAAAACTGGCACGACATAAAAACATAAAATCCTGGTCTTCCTATGGAGTGACAGTCCCATAGGTAAGACACAGTTCCAGGCACGAGTTTCCCTAGGTGTGACAGTCCCATAGGTAAAACACGGCACGAATACTGGCTCTTCCATGGCGTGACAGTCCCATGGATCGAACACAGTCCAGGTCATACACGGGTGGCACTGATCTGGCTCCCGTCCATACGACACCATCCTGCTAACACACGGGTGGCACCAGTCTGGCTCCCGTCCATGTCAGCAAAATACTGGCCTCTTCACACGAGACACCGGCCTGGCCTCAAGTGAACGAGACGCAAAAATTAGGAATGGACCAAATGGTCGGCCAATTGGTGACATCCCCCCGGGCTTCTAAAGAGTTGACCTCAACTTAAAAGCCTCAAGATATGCCTGCAACAATTGCGGATAATCTGCAAAATAATCTTCATTTACCCATTTGGCATCAATAGGCAAATAATTCTTAAACTTCACAAGGTATCTCCTGGAAAGCTTTCCTGCAGGTAGCTTTCTCTCCTTGTGAAAAACAATCTGTTCTGGCTGGAGGATCTCCTCAAGCTCTTCAATCTCTGGCGGATCTTCTGTGACAGGCTCATCAGGATCTGGCCCCACATATTTCCGAAATAGACTCACATGAAAAGCATTGTGAATCTTCCAATGACTAGGTAAAGCAAGCCTGTAGGACACTTCATTGATTTTGTGAATCACCTTGAAGGGTCCATAATAGCGAGGAGAAAGCTTAGGATATGATCCTTCTCGTCCTGGCCTCTTTCGAAGCCTAGCCTTCTCAAATTTCAGCAATACCCAATCACCTTCTTTGACTTCCATGTCCCTTCTATGCTTGTCAGCAGCCATTTTATGCTTATCCTGAGATCTCGCAATGGCTGTCCGCACCTGACCAAAGGCAACATCCAAGTCACGAACATATTCATCAGCTGCAAATATCTCATCCTTTGTACGAAGGATGGGTGGCAAAACCACTCTGCCATAAATAATCTCAAACGGAGCCTTTCCTGTGGAAGCATGGATCGTATTGTTGTAGGCAAACTCAACAAGTGGAAGATACTTCTCCCATGCACTCTTTTGATCTGCCACATAACATTTCAATAAATCCAACACAACTGAATTTGCAGCTTCACTTTGGCCATCCGTTTGGGGATGATAAGCTGATGAAAACTCAAGCTTAGTACCCATATTATCAAACAAAGCCCTCCAAAATAGGCTTGTAGTCCTGGGATCTCTATCCCCAACAATGGATTTAGGCATACCATGATGCTTGAAAATATTAGCAAGAAAAAGCTTTACCATATGATCAGCTTTTATGGTTTTCTTGACGGGCAAGAAGTGAGCTTGCTTGCTAAACCTGTCCACAATAGTCCAAATAGCATCATTCCCATGCTGGGATCTAGGCAAATCCATAATAAAATCCATCGTGATACTTTCCCAAGGTTGCGAGGGAATAGGCAATGGCTGAAGCAAGCCTGGAGGCTTTTGCCTATCAAATTTCACCTTTTGGCAAGTGATACATGCACGCACATAAGCCTCAATGTCTTTACGCATGCTTGGCCAAAAGAAATATCTCTGAATCATGCGAGTAGTAGGCATAATACCTCGATGACCAGCATATGGTGGAGCGTGACATTCGTCCATAACCTTTGGACGCAAATCCTTCACCACACATAGGCAATTATCCTTCATGAGATAACCCTCGTTGATAACATAAGAGGCATGTGAATGACCAGCTATCAAATCAGTCCATACATGGCAAAAATCAGCATCCAAATGATACAAATCTCTCATAGCAGATAGATCTCCATGAGAGGCCACTGAGACTGCAGCAATATAAGGCCTCCTAGATAGTGCATCGGCAACCACATTTTTCTTTCCTGGGGTATGCACAATCTGAAAATGAAACATGGAAAGAAAATTTGCCATTCTCATCTGTTTCTCTGAAAGCTTGGTTTGAGATAGAAAGTATCTCAAGCTTTGATGATCTGTCTTGACTACAAATTCAGCCCCAAGAAGATAGTGTTTCCAAATCTTTAAGGCGTGAATTACAGCCAAGAGCTCTTTCTCATAGATATCCATATGAAGCTCAGCATCATGCAAATGACGGCTCTCGTATGCAACTGCATGCCCTTCTTGATTTAGGACAGCTCCTATGCAATCACCACAAGCATCACATTCAACCACGAATGACTTGTGCAAGTCAGGAACAATCAATACTGGACCACATATAATCGCATGCTTGAGCTGCAAGAAAGCATCCTGTTCCTTTGAAGTCCATTTGAAAGCAGTTTTCTTCTTCGTGAGATCATGTAGAGGAGTGGCAATCATAGCAAAATGCCTTATGAAACGCCTGTAGTATGAACATAATCCCAGAAAACTACGTACTTGATGTACGTTTTGCAATTCGGGCCAATTCCGAATAGTCTCTATCTTTGCAGGATCCATTGTAACTCCATCCTTGGATACAATATGTCCCAGATAATGAATCTCTGAAAGGAAAAACTCACTTTTCTTAGCATTGACGAAAAGTTTATGCTTCCGCAACTCTTCGAACACTGTGACCAAATGAGTTCTGTGTTCCTGCTCATTCTTGGAGAAAACCAAGATATCATCAAAGAAGACTCCTGTAAACTTGCGATGGGGTCGGAATATCCTATCCATCATACGATTAAAAGTAGCAGGAGCATTGGTGAGACCAAAAGGCATTACCAAGAATTCATATAATCCGAAGGCTGTCCTGAATGCAGTCTTATGGACATCTTGTGGCACCACGCGAATCTGGTGATAACCACTCTTCAAATCAAGTCTGCTAAAGCAAGCTGAACCATCAAGCTTATCCAAGATATCATCAATACGTGGAATAGGGAATCTGTTCTTGATGGTAAGCTTGTTCAAAGCTCTATAGTCCACACACATACGGAATGATCCGTCCTTCTTTTGAACAAGAAGCACAGGAGAGCAGTAAGGTGAGGAACTGGGCTGAACCAAACCTTTCTCTAAAAGCTCGTTTACCTGCTTCATAATTTCCTCTTGTTGTGCAGCACTCACTCGGTATGCGGGTTTGTTAGGTGGAGAACTACCTGGCACAAGATCTATACGGTGATCTTCGGGCCTTTGGGGAGGTAATTCACCTGGCAATGAGTCAGCAAAACAGTCTTTGAATGCATTAAGAAAATTCAGCCTATCATTAGACATAGCATCCACATTTTGTTGATTTGGCACAAGACTATCACGCACAAAAACCAAGTACGCAGAAAGACTCTTTTTCATTGCTTTATTAATTTGGATGTGTGATACAACTGGGATGGAATCCCCTTCTTTGCCAGCATCAATAAAATGCATGCGGCCTTTATGCATAAAAGAAATCATATTGGACTTGTAGTCTTTGCGGGGCTCAAGCCTATGGTGCCACGGCTTGCCCAACAATACATCACATCCATTCAGTGGAGCAACTAGAAAATGCTCATTATCAAGATAGCCCTGTATATGAATACGCAACTTCCCAATCAAAGGGGTAACCTGCACCTCTTTACCAATAAATGCAGCTTCGGCTTCAATCTGAGGTCCCATGTTTTCAACCTCAATACCCAATGCAGCTGCCATTTGCATAGAGATGAAATTGTCAGTTGCACAGTCATCAAACATGAATAATGCGGGCTGATCCTTGATTTGCCCCCAAGCCTTGCAAACCATTCTCTCTTTAGCATCATGACCTGTATTACCTTGCACATCAGGAACTGCATGAACATTTGCTTTGGTGTGCTTGTCCTCGTGCTTTGGTTTGCGATCTGGGCATTGTCGGAACATGTGGTCTTTGCTACCACAAGAAAAGCATTTTCCATCCTTAGCATATTGCTCTCTTTGCTCCGGGGTTAGGCCAAATTTGTTCTTTCTTGGGCCCTGTTCTTTAGATGAGTAATTTTCAGCTTTACCACCCTTGTAAGGCTCCCGGAAGTTCTTTTTAGGTGGCTGTCCACCCTTTTGCTGATTTGGGACAGCCTTGTCCTTCGCCTTGGAACCTCCTTGATCCTGCTTGATCTTGAGCACCAATTGCTCTGTAGCAAGGGCAGAAGCTGTGAGTTGTTGCAACGTATGTTTTGGGTGCAATTCAATACCCGATCTATAAGCAGGTTGCAGTCCAGAACGAAACTTCCTCTTTCTTTCATCCTCAGATATTAGCATGAAGGGAGTCACTTCCAGCAACACTTTCCAAAATTTGTTAACATACTGTTGCACACTCTCATTATCTTTTTGTTCCAGCCTGTCCCACTTTTGAGTGAGAGTTTGCTCTGCATTGGGTGGCAAGAACTGAGCATAAAATCTATCTTTGAATTCCTTCCAAGTAGAGATAGGATCCTTGGTGATCTTTTCGGTGATCCACCAATGGGCAGCAGTGCCTTTCAGAAACATGCTAGCATGGCGCACCTTTGACTTTTCTGTAAAGTCCTCATCGCTAAAAGCAATGTCGAACTGTGCCACAAACGCTAACACCTTAGAGGCATCATGTTCACCATGAAAGACATCAAATTTGACAGATTTATCACCTGCTTTGAACTCCTTGAGCTTCCTGGCATGAGGCTCATGGTCCTCTCTTTTTCTTTTCCCCTTATCCAACGGGGTAGCCCTGTCTGCATGGGCTCCATGGGCCATCAAAGAAGCTTCATGGGGCACGGTGGCATGTGCTCCACGAACTCGAAGCTCAGATGCATGTGACTTACCTGCAAATGGCATAGTCTCTCCATGAGACAACTCAGAAGGCAAAATTTTTCTGGAAGCAGACCTGTCACCATGAGATACATATCTGGCATGCATGTGACTTTCGTGCCCTCCATGAGCACTGGCATACATAAATCTGTCAGGCTTAGTGCCTTGGGGAGAGGATGCATGACGAGAGGTGACAGTCACCTCTTCCTTTTGCATATAAGATTTCAGCCTCTGGGATGCGGGATCTCCATGCTTTAAACGAGGTGGATTTCTGAAAATCAGCTCCCCGTCATCCCCCTCTTTGATATCACCTTTTCGAAGGAGATAGGCAAGTGCCAACTCCCTTGGTTTCTTGCCCACTTCACGAGCCATTGACTCAAAGGTTACATCAACCATAGCATCAGCCTTCCTGGCTTCAATAGCACTTTGTAGATGAGGATCTTCATGCAAAAACTTCAATTCTTGCTCTTGAGCCTGCAAAAGTTTTCTCATATGTTCCATTTCAGCTTTCATAGCATCAGGGTCTTGTTCAAGCATAACTGTCTTTCCTGGAGACAGTTGACCCTTGGATTCACTATCAAGAACCCTTTCAAGGGGCTTGTGTCTACCTCGCAGGGCATCAGACCCACGAGAAGCACTAGATGGACCCCTCGAATTTGGCACTTCCAAAGGGTTGCCTTGGCTGTCCATTGTGTTCAAAGTTTGCTAAAAGCGGGATGTCCAGTACACAGGTTCGTTTCCCCACTAGGAAGAGGGAAACAACCGTGCTCTGATACCAATGAAACCGATCCCGTCAAGTGGGAAAGACTCCGTTGGACACCCACACGCTTAATAGCACAACTTTAAAACCACAAATATGAAATGGACAACTTAAAACAACTTGAACTTTAAATGAACAGAAATGGAAAGATGGACACCAGCACTGGGGCCGGAACGGGCCGACCCCCCCCTCAATATATGATATATTTATTGGGAGTATTTAAAGAATACAATGCTCCATGGGTTCTGAGAACCAGATAATGTCCATGTACATATGAAAACAGTACCAAACAAGTAGGCTCGGATTTCGATGTAAAAACTCGAAGCAGATCGACCACTAGTGTGGTCCAATCGCTACGGTCCTGTGCTTTCACTGGACTCCGCGGAGAGCGCCACACTGGTGTTCCGAGACCACGCACAGACAGGCGCTCTCGTACTAACGCCTGGCTCTCCCGATCTCAGCACCTTTGGACCGAGGTTCGCCCATATAGCTTGGACAACCCGGCACCGAACGGGTGTAGGCCGAGCGGGACGAATCTTTTACCAGATTTAAACATATAATACTTTACTCAAATCTGAAAATCACTTACTTGTAGATGGTTGATAGGAAACCAATACTTGTGGTTTGCTGAGGTTGAAACCACCCTTGTTGAAGGAGTAGTCTCGTGTACGAGAGACACACAGCCTGTATGGTTGCCAGGCTACATGGAGAAGAGAAAACAGCTTGCAGCCACCGGCCTGTAGCGCATCATTTGCGGGAGAGCACACACACTCTGTGTACAGCTGCCTGTTGCTGCTTGCATGAGAGGGGCAGCAGCCTGTGAGGCGGAAGAGCAGGGTGCAGGAGAGAACATGCGCAGCCACCAATACAGCCGCCTGAACTGTTGAGGTACAGTTACTGGTGATGATCGTACAGCTGCCTGCTGTGGTAAGCAGCGTAGCTAGATGAGATATCTGCCTGGTTATTCAGAAAAACGCAGCCAGCATCCACAGGTGCAGTCGCCTGTAAAGATAGACAGCCGCCAGCTTAAGGGAGAGATGTTGTACACAACCTGCAATATAGAAAGTACGCAGCCTGCAGTACAGAAGGTACAGCCTGCAGTACAGAGGGTACAGAAACAGTTGCAGCCAGCCGGCTGGGGAAAATCAGGCGCCAGAGAGGATGATCGCTGGTTGATGGGAAATCCACGCCAGAAGGAAGCGATTCCTTTTACGCTTGAAGGAGGGAACTTTTTTAATAATATTCAAGTGAAGATAACCTTAGTGTTGTCCACGCTTGCATGTGGGGGATTAGTGGGGGTAGGTGACCATGCCCACCCCCACACTCACTTAAAAGTGAGGCTCCCCACCTTGGCCCCTAAGTGGGTGCCCAAAGGGGGTGCCCACTTTTAAATGAGTGTGAACCCCTAACCTTATAAAACAAAGGGGTTAGAATTTAAAACATTAAAACAACATGTACCATATACTTACCACCTGTTCACATGCACTGAAACTCGTCAGAATACAGAGCAGACTTCACGACTCACTGGCAGGCGTCCCCGCTCAGTAAGTAACACGTCAGGCAGGCAAACACACAAATACATGTCATGCGAAAACAGTTTCAAGCATGCAAAATATGTGTGCATGTGCAAAAAGTAACATGGACATATCTCCCGTTCATGGAACATGTACAAAATATCTGTCGGCACAAAACTGGCACAACATAAAAACATAAAATCCTGGTCTTCCTATGGAGTGACAGTCCCATAGGTAAGACACAGTTCCAGGCACGAGTTTCCCTAGGTGTGACAGTCCCATAGGTAAAACACGGCACGAATACTGGCTCTTCCATGGCGTGACAGTCCCATGGATCGAACACAGTCCAGGTCATACACGGGTGGCACTGATCTGGCTCCCGTCCATACGACACCATCCTGCTAACACACGGGTGGCACCAGTCTGGCTCCCGTCCATGTCAGCAAAATACTGGCCTCTTCACACGAGACACCGGCCTGGCCTCAAGTGAACGAGACGCAAAAATTAGGAATGGACCAAATGGTCGGCCAATTGGTGACAGGTATCATAAATTTGATACATTCATGAAATCCCAGGATTTCTGGAGAAGTGACATAGATGAGTGCTTATACACCAAGAAAGCTTTGGATGGCAGTCTATTGATCCTCATCTCGTATGTTGATGATATGTTGATTGCTGGGAAATCTCGTAAAGAGATGGATGCCTTGAAGAAGAGGCTGCATCAGACCTTTGATATGAAGGATCTGGGTGATGCAAATCATGTTTTGGGTATGCGGATACTTTGGGAAAGAAATCAGCATGTGTTGTATTTGTCTCAGAAGGAATACATTGGCAAAGTTTTGCAGAGGTTCAATATGGACGGAGGGAAGAAGACTAGTACTCCTTTGCCTCCATATGTGAAACTCAGTGCTATGGACAACCCACAGTCGGATAGTGACAGGGCTGATATGGCCAAGATTCCGTATGCTTCAGCTTGTGGCAGTCTCATGTATGCCATGGTTGCTACTAGGCCCGACATTGCATTTGCAGTGGGAGTGGTTAGTAGATACATGGCCAACCTTGGCAAGAAGCATTGGGAAGCAGTGAAAGGTGTCATGAGATACCTGAAGGGCACACAGGATATGTGCATTTGCTTTGGCAAACAGGATGCATTAGTGCATGGTTACACGGATTCGGATTATGCCGGTCATCCAGATAACCGGAAGTCTACTACCGGTTATGTGTTTACATTCACAGGAGGTGCTGTGTCTTGGATATCCAGGATGCAGAAGTGCACAGCCTTATCTACTATAGAGGCCGAGTATATTGCAGCCACAGAGGCTTGCAAGGAGGCATTATGGCTATCTCGGTTAGTGGTTGATTTGGGTTATACAGGGGATATTCCATTGTTGCATTGTGACAGTCAGAGTGCCATCGAGTTGGCAAAGAACCCTGTCTTTCATGCAAAGACGAAGCATGTGGATGTGAAGTATCACTTCATCAGAGAGGTGATAGAGAACAAGCAAATTCAGCTTGTTAAGATTCACACGGATGACAACCCGGCTGATCTGTTGACAAAGAGTTTGCCTCCGGAGCGGTTTGCTCATTGCAGACACTTGATGGGCATTGGAATGAGGCCAGTTTCAGCCTTGATATGGCCTTGTATATTATCATGTACATGCTGATTTTTCTTTTCCTTCATTTAAGGGCACTTTGCCTTTAAGTGGGAGGTTGTTGGGGTAAAGGCATTATGCCCACCCTTATAGTGTGTACAAGCCCATAAGTTATAGTACATAGTACACTTAGTACTTTTAATGTACTAAGTGCACTATGTGTACTAGTGCAAATATACATGTGTGATAGGGGAGTCACACACTCATTCCAATGAGTTGACTTATCCCCACAACTCTCTCTCTCTCCTTCTTCTCTCTGTGTGTTTGTCTCTCACATGAAACCCTAATTCTTTCTCCCATTCAGTATGACTCTCTTCCTCATGAAGGTGACCCTCTCCATCTCTCCTGCAAACTGTAGGATGAGGGCTCGCTTGCGTGTTGAGTCTTTCCCGGCTCTCCATGCTTTGGTGAAGGGGAGAGGATCCTCTTCCCTGTAGCCGAGCTTCATGCATAGAAGCTGTCCATCTTTCTCGGGACTGGAGTCGGGGTCTCGGCTATACCTGTGACTCGAATGTTGAGGCGGCGGGCATGCCTCATCTTCTCCTCCTCAATGGTGGTGTGAATGATTTGGTGTTCTTCCCTTTGAGTCTCCTCCCTCACTTCTTTACGGATGTTCTTCTTCACCACCTCAACCCATCCTGACTGCTTGGCTTCGAGTTTTCCCTCCATGTCCTTTGTGATCTCCTTGGAGATCTCTTCTTTGATGGCCGTGAGAGTGTTGTCATTGATCTCCCCTTCTTCCTTCTCAGTATTCTTGATGGCTACCAGTTCCACTTTCAATGCACTCACCTCCTCCTTGAGTGCCGTGTTCTCTTGTTCAAGGTCTGTGACCCGTGCTTCGAGAGCCATGATGTGCCAGTGTAGTTTGTTCTCCACCTCATTAAGGTTGGAATTGGATGTCTTCTTGTTCTCCTTGATTAGTGCCTTCATTGCCGTCTCGAGGGCCTCGAGTTTCTCTTGGAGACTCGGGGCCATTCCTCCAGATTACTCTGCAGTCCTTCCCACAGGTAGGGAGGAGAGAGAGAGAGAGAGAGAGAGAGAGAGAGAGAGAGAGAGTTATGTTGTTGCCTTGGGGGCCTAAGCAAGGGTGGGTGGGGAAAGCAGAGCACAGAGGCTAGCGGAGAGGGAGGCGGGCCATAGCGAGGCGGCGGCGAACAGTGAAGCGAATCAGCGAGGCGGAATCACAAGGCCTACCGGAGAGGAAGGCGGGAAAGGGGGGCACAGAGCCTAGCGGAGAGGGAGGCGGGCCAACATAGCGAGGCGGCGGCGAACAGTGAAGCGAATCAGCGAGGCGGAATCACAGGGCCTACCGGAGAGGAAGGCGGGCCAGCATAGCGGGCGGCGGCGAACGAATCGGCAGGGCAGCGAGGCGGAAGGGCTAGTGGGCGGCAGCGAAGCGAATTGGCAAACAGTCAGCAGGCAAGAAATATCCTGCAGAGGCCTTACTTGGAGAGAGAGAGAGAGAGAGAGAGAGAGAGAGAGAGAGAGAGAGAGAGAGTTATATTAAACATCAGACTGAAGTGATACAATGCTATCCCTGGCATGTCTCATCATGGAAAAGAAAAACCAAACACGTACAAATAACATAGTTCTCTAAAAGAAGAGGCTGATATGATCATCATCGGGGAAGTACATGGGGTATAAGCACTAGTACAAGAGACTCATCATGGAGTACATGAGAATATGAAGCATGTGGGGCACATCATCCTCTTGTAGAGGGTACACCTCTCTCAAGTATGTCAAGCATGGGGTTATTGAGTATGGCCGAGAGGTCCCCCTTCTGTCACGGCACGTGGTAAGGTGGTGTGATGGCGGTGGAGTTGGAGCTGATGGGAGGATTGTGGTTGGTGTCCCGTGCGCTAGGGACACTGGGTACGTCCAAGCGCGCAAGACCATTTTAAATTGACCCCTTGAGGATGGGGCGGAGCTGGGATATCTTGTGGTGGACCCACGGGGTCCACTATGCCGAAATTGGTGATAGTTGGCTGGCGAAGAAGGAGGGGTGGTGGTTGTGGCTGATACTCTCTTAGGAGTGTATCTCTATGTCTGTGAAGCTCTAGTTGGAAGAGGCCCAGGCAACGCTTGGCTGGGAAGTCTAAGGACGAATATGACCTTTGTCCAGGAGTTCCGTTAACTGGTGTTGAATTTCTTGTGATTCAGTAAAAGAGACTCGATATGGAGCAGGAGTAGGAAGTAAATCAATCGGATGATCCACTGGAGGTGGTTCCGTAGGAAACAAATCCAAATTTAGGGCAAAGAAGGGTTGAGCCAATGTTACATGCGGAAGCTGTGGGAGTCTTCTTTCAGCCCTAAACACATCTTGGAATATACTGATGCAAAAACGCAAACAGAAGAGAGAGAGAGAGAGGAGAGAGAGAGAGATGGCTGAGTATTCAATATATCATATAGTACAAAAAGGTACAAGTGTCCTTGCAGCCCTTGGCTTCCTTCTTGAAAAGGTAGAAACCCTAAATCTAACCTAAGTCTAAGCCTAGACTAATGATCTAGTCAACAAGGACTGAATTGTCTACAACAATGAGCCTTGGTGCTTTTTATAGGCTTGGGAGAGAACCCATGGATTGGCCGATTGTTGGTCGGCCAGGTCCAGGACATATATTCCAATATCTAGCTGCAGCCGACAATTCATCTAGGTCATCAAGCGCTGGCTGATAGCTCACCATGTCCTCCACCAGTTAACTCCTTGCCAAATCAGCTACCTAAGCTCCACAGTTTGGTTCCGATTTGTCTTTATCTTGTTGCCCTTCAGGAATAGCCTCTGAGTTCAGCCATCGCATGTCTTGCACATCACATCCCCCTCTGCTAAATTTGATGACAAGATTCCAATCTGTAATCTTGGATGACTGTCATCATCCCATTCTCTGTTCCCGGAGTCCCTCTGTCGTTCTTCCTTGTCATCCTTCCTTCTCTGGCAACCAACCTTTTCACTGAACACCCGGCCCGGTCTCCAAATCCACCCTAACTCTGATGAAGATCTATGCATCTCTTCCATCCAGTCCCCATTCCGTTCTTGCCCTATCCCTGAATACTGTCTTTGGTCTTCTTTCTTGAGAAATGGGTCTGGCACTCTCACTCCACCCCTTGGAGGATCAACCTCCCCTAGAACCGTTGCCTGAAAGCCTTTCCTGGTGTGCCCCAAGTGGCACCCGACTCACAGGACTGCCATCCCCTTGGGCTTTGTGGAACACCACCAACAAACCTCGTGGGAGTTCTTCCTTGTCTTGTGTTCCTTACATTGGGCCTCGTACTTGTGCACTTTTTGAACTTGTGCACCTTCATCTGGGACTGAATTAGTGTTTAGCCTTGCTGAGCATGATGCTCTGATACCAATGTTACATTCAGAAGCTCTGGGAGTCTTCTTTCAGTCCCATCCTGGAACATGCTGATGAAAAAATGCAAACAGAAGCGAGAGAGGAGAGAGAGAGATGACTGAGTATTCAGTATATCATATAGTACAAAAAGGTACAAGTGTCCTTGCAGCCCTTGGCTGCCTTCTTGAAAAGGTAGAAACCCTAAATCTAACCTAAGTCTAAGCCTAGACTAATGATCCAGCCAACAAGGACTGAATGGTCTACAACAATGAGCCTTGGTGCCTTTTATAGGCTTGGGAGAGAACCCATGGACTGGCCGACTGCTGGTCGGCCAGGTCCAGGACATATATTCCAATATCTAGCTGCAGCCGACAGGTCATCCAGGTCATCAAGCGCTGGCCGATAGCTCACCATGTCCTCCACCAGTTGACTCCTTTGCCAAATTAGCTACCTAAACTCCACAGTCTGCTTCTGATCTGTCTTTATCTTGTTGCTCTTTAGGAATAGCCTTTGAGTTCAGCCATTGCATGTCTTGCACATGACAACCAAATATGCCACGTTGGAATTTTGGTCAGGCACCGTCTCCTTTGCAGAGAAATGTTAGCAGTCATCTCTTGTCTGTACATATTACTCTGTGAGGGCCTTTGTTGTGGGCGTGCCCCCCCCAGGAGTTTTCTCATTTTCCCCATTTTTCTCCTTGTTTTTGGGTCGTGGGGGCTGTCTGTTGCTGGCCGACTCACTCTTCTATTGGCCGATTGATGATGTGCTGGCCGACTGGTCATTTCTCAGTCGTGGACATGTTTAGGTGCAGTCAGCTGCTTTTGGCCTGGCCGACCAGCATTGTAGGGTGGTATAAATACCACCCTTTCTCCCCCACACTCTCATTGCACCTTATCTTTGTGTATATAGCAGAGTTTGTACAGCTTCTCTCTCTCTACACTTTTGTGTTTTGTTTCTCACAGCACTTGTCTCATTTTCCGCTGTGCATTCCGACATGGTATCAAAGCCCGAGTTGGCTTGAAGCTTGGACAGAGTGGGAGCTTGAGGGTTTGCTGATTTTTGGTGCTGATTAGAGAATTCGTGGGCTGTTCGGGACTTGGAGATTGGGTAGAAGGCGGCCGCCACTGCTGGACAGCCACCTTGCGTAGTGTTTGTTGCCTCTTCTTCATTTTTTTTCCCACCCACCCTCCCTTCACAAGACTTTGTGAACCCTTGAGATGGCATATTTTCTTGAGATGACTGGCTTGGACCAATGGAAGATATGTTTCCATTTGGACTGTTGGTCATATTGACTGTCTCACCCGATTCCATCCGCAAACTTTCCCATGCAAGGTGCACATCATCTTCAAACTTCTTAGCTAAAAATTGATCATAAATTTGCTTTTTGGAGTCTTTCCATTTCTTGGGAGATGTTCCCTCAACCATGAGTGCACCCCACCATGCATTGGCTATCTCCGTAAGATGTAAACTAGCCATGCAAATCTAGGATGACTCCAAATAGTTCTCGTAACCAAATGCAATATCAAATTAGCATATAAAAGTGAAGGCTTTGTTTCAATACTATTCATTATTTTCTCAAGTGTTGGATCTCTCTTGGCTGTCTACTCTCTCTAGTGTGATCTCTATTTGCTTTTGGTTCATATTCAGTTATGCTCACATGGTATCAAAGATCTTGTGCTTCCATGGATCACCAAGAAGAGTTTTCAGCCTATCTTTTTTTCTCCTTTGCTGCCTTGGTGGCTGCGTTTTGGAGATTTACTCTTGAGAACATCAAAGGCCAACTGGTTATAAATTTCTGTCTGGCCGTCTGTCTGTGGATGGAATGCACTAGACAATTGTAACTTAGTTCCAAAGTTTTCGAATAATGTCCTTGGAATCTCTATCTGATGTAATGGTGCTAGGCAAACCACAAATCGGATACCAATGTTTGAGAAAAAGATGGGCTACGTCCTCGGTTGTGGCCATATGCTTGCATGGGATGAGCATGCAGAATTTATTGAAGCGATCCACAATGGTAAAACACTGAGTGTTATGGGATCTGGTGGATGTTGGTAGAGGTCTTACAAAGTCCATAGATATGCCGATGAAAGGTCCGTCGGGGATAGACAAAGGTTGAAATAAACCAGCCTTCTTTGTATGTGGAACCTTTACTTTTTGACAAATCTTACAGGCTTGAACATGTGAATATACATCACGCCTCATTTTTGGCCAATAAAAGAACCGTTCTATTTTCTCAAGCGTACTGTTGATGTCTCTATGTCCTCCAACTAAGGAGTCATGGGCATCATGGAGAAGAGCTGATCGCTTTTCTCGAATGACACAGACGGTTCTTGAAGAACAACCAACCGTTCTGTACTGAATAATGGCCAGGCTCAGAAGTGGGGGCCAAATTATACTGAGTACCAAACTCAGGGGAGTCGACATATTGGTCTTTCATGCTATCTAAGTCCTTCCCCGTGATTTCGAGAATGGTAAACTCCTGGACTGCCTGGATGTTGGCCTTTCGACTAAGAGCATCTGCTATTGGGTTATGCTTACCAGGGATGTACTCAGTCATTTTTCCAAATTGTTAGAAGAGTTGACTCCACCTAGCTTGCCGATCACTCCATTGGGCACTTGGCATGGTTTGAAGCCACTTAAGTGCTTGGTGGTCTGTTTTGACTGTGAAAACAAAAGGCTTCCAATGTTTGAGCACTGTGATCATACCCAAAAGCTCTTTGTCATAAACCGAATAATTCTTTTTGGCGACATCCAACTTTCGACTATAGTAGGCCACGGGTCTATTGTCCTGCTGGAGAACTGCACCTATGGCTACATTGTTGGCATCGGTAATGACCTCAAAAGGTTTATCCCAAGATGCTAACGTCAAAATAGGCGCTTCTTAGGCAGCTTTCTGGAGTGCACGGAATGCATCGAGCGCCTTGCTTGTGACTAAGACTTTTTGTTTACGAGTCTTCACTCCCTTGAGCAAGTCAGTGAGAGGTGCTGCAAGGTTGGAAAACTGATGAACATGGGTGCTGTAGGCTTGACAAAGACCTACGAAAGAACGGATAGCCCAAGTATTGAATTTCCTTAACGTCAAAGATAGACTTTTTGGCATTTATGTACAGCCCATTATCTCGCAAAAGTTGCAAGACTTTCTCCACATCCATCTCATGCTGCTACCCAGTGGCTGAGAATACAAGTATGTCATCAAGAAAGATGAAAACACACTTACCAATGAGGACTGTGAAAATCCTGGACATCATTTTATTGAAGGTCGGGGGTGCATTTGTAAGCCCAAAAGGCATGACATCATTTTATTGAAGGTCGCGGGTGCATTTGTAAGCCCAAAAGGCATGACTACGAACTCGTAGTGACCACGCTTTGTCCGGAAAGCTGTTTTTGGAATGTCAGCTTAAAAAATGCGGACCTGATGGTAACCACTCTTGAGGTCGATCTTAGTGAAAAATTTTGTACCGTCTAGACACTCCAAAATGTACTCAATCCTTGGCATAGGAAACTTATTCTTAATGGTGAGTTTATTTATGCCCTGTAGTCTACACAAAGGCGTGTAGACTTGTCCTTCTTTTGGACAAGGAAAAAGGCCGAACGAATCTGGCTCGGAGGATCTCAGATAATTGACTTTATAGCTCGCCCTCTAAAGTCTTGGAAAGATGATAGGGAAACCTGCTAGGAGGTTTTGATCCAGGGACCAAATCAATATGATGGTCCTCAGGACGGGATGGAGGGAGACTGGGTGGAAGGTCGTTCCTAAGCATAATGTCCTGATGTCTAGACAGGAGGTTTGCTAACTGTGGGACGGAAGATGAGATAGATGTTACCGATGAGGTAGAGGCTGTCTGAGCACGAACATAAAGGAGTGCTCCTTCCGCTCCCTTGCGGATAGCTCGTCGGGCCTAGAGATGTAAAATCAATGGGATGCCAGGAATGCTTCTATCCCCACGAATCATGACGGGCTCAGGAAAACCTTTACAGATAGTAAAAGTGTTGAAACCGGCCTCTGGTAGAAACCAAAGTGCGGTAGACTAGCAGTCACCCGTCCACTTGTAGCCTAGATATGAAAACAAAATAGATTAGAGCTAGAGTGCCCCAAATCTGAAAATAAAGCGACACCTGTTGGCCCCAAAGCTTGGCGCCCCTTGCGGTATTTCTTTATTCAATTTCAAAAATATGTAAGGCTGAGTACACCAAAATCAGCCAAGAGAATACACCTGTATGTCCAATCTGACAGCCCACAATACCTCTTAGCACAGAGGATTCACGCACAGAGATCTGTGTCTCAAAGCAACACTCTGTGCCTCCCTCTGATCAGCCAAGACCATTTAGCAGGGCAGCCATGAGCATACATCTGGCATATCTCATGCACATGATTCAACATCTCAGCACAAACATACATTCACTGTTCAATCTCTGTCTCCACCCTTTTCAATCTGCCATACCCCTCCTCTCACAAGGGGCCAGATAACTCAAATCTGCAACAGACATAAGCCAATGGAAAGAGAGATACATGAACAAATTCAGAGCTTACCAAAATCAGCTCGTGGATCTGCAGCGGAGGAAATAGTGGTACCAGTCTGTACTTGCACACTTGTTTCAACAACTCTGCTTCACACGTGTGGGTGTACCTGTCTGTACCTTCCTCTCTGCATCCACCTCAGTGCTGAATCTGACTGTACAGACTTGAAAAATTGCACTGTACCAGTCCGTACTTGCCATGTGTCACTGTACTTGCATGCGCCGCCTGCAGCGAGTCCATGTACCCGACTGTACCTGCTCAGCCAGTTCAGCGCCGCCTGTACCAGATTTGTCCAACGTCGCCAGCACCTGTACTGTCCAGCGCCGCTAGCTTCTATTTTGTCCGTACAGCTGTCCGTACAACTGTACCTGCAACAGAACTTGCAGTAGCAGTTCTGTACCTGTGCGCAGCCTGTTGTACCCGCAGCAACACCTGTGCGCAGCCTGTACCAGAAGGTGTACCTGTAGAGCAGCCTGTCCGTACAGAGCTGTACGGCTGGTTTGCACAGAAAAACAGCAGCCAAAATTCTGCAGCAGCCGTCTAGTTCCCTCTTGCTTTCCACGCTTCCCACCAGCACGTATGCTACACGTTTTTTTCCAAAAAGAAGAGAGAGAATGAAGAGAGAGAGGCATGCACTCCAAAAGTCCCTCCCCATATTAATCCTAGGGCCCCAACTTTAATAGTTATTAAAGTTCCCTAGGGGCCACTAAGGCCTAGGGGCAACCATACATAAAACATTAAAATATTAATGTTCTAGTTCCCCCTTTCACACCTAGGGATGTCCACACATCATTAACTCTGTCCGGGCACCCCACATGTGAATCATTCAATATTTTGACTCGGCAACCACCATGCCCACACTTGTGCTGTTCCATTTTCACAAGGCCATGACATACCCCCCTCTTGAAAAATGGCAAGCGTCCTCGATTGCATTCTGGTGATACAGCAAAATATCCAAAGTGAAATATACAATATGGCAAGATCAGCGTCCCAATCTCTCTAAGCCATGCACATGTATCAACATTCACTGCAAACCAATGGCGTAGTAATAGTCCAAGTTGTATACCACTGTGAACCATACACAACCACAATATCCCATGTGACTAGTACACATATATCATAGAAGTCCCATAAACAGATGTACTATCAGCCATCAGTACCTTCGGGTGAGATAAAAACTGCACCAAGCGACCTCTAGATGTCATCTGAGCCTGTCTGTATCAAGGGAGTGGAGGTGCTACCCCTCTCTTGAGCATCAGGTAATGCTCCAGACCCATGCTCTGCTGAACCTGAATGAGCCACAACAAGAGTCTGCTCTAACTCAAAGGCATCAAGATAAAGCTGCAAAACTTGAGGTGAATCTGTTAAGTCACCTTCCTCCATCCACTTCGCATCCATCGGTGAATAGTTCTTGAACTTCACAAGATAGCGACTGGAAACTTTACCTCCTACCTTTCTTTCCTTATGTGCCAGTATCTACTCTGGAATCAAAACCTCATCAAGTTCCTCAACTTCCGGCTGAGCCTCATCGGATACATCCTCAAGCACATCCCCACGGAAAGGTCTAAGGAGACTCACGTGAAGGCATTGTGAATCCTCCAGTGATTTGGTAGCTTCAAGCGATAGGCTACCTCACCAATCTTTTCCAATACCTGAAAAGGTCCATAATAACGCATGCTCAACTTAGGGAATAAGCGCTCTTTACCCTTCATCTTCTTGAGTCTAGCCTTTTCAAAGCGCAAAAGAACCCAATCACCCAATGCAAACTCTAAATCACGTCTGTGACGGTCTGCGGCTTTCTTTTGCTTCTGCTGAGTTTTCTGGAGTGCCAACTTAACCCTCCGATAAGCTTCATCCATACTCTCCACATACTGATCAGCCTCAAAGATCTTATCCTTTGTATGCAAAATGGGTGGTACCTTGTCATGTGCACAGTGTGTATCTACCGTGTGCTATACGCATGCAAGACTAGTTTCGAGGCTTGGGGAAGCTTGGAACTAGGCAGGCTGATTGACGAGCTGAGTTAGGGAAATACTAACGGGTAGGCACCCAAGTATGGACGGACGGGCGGCCAAGTGTGGACGTCCGATGACCGGCCAAGAGTCTATAAAAGGGTGGCCAAGGTTAGTTATTGTATATAGAGAGTCTCGCAAGTTTGTGAGAGCTC
Source organism: Cibotium barometz (assembly GCF_041138505.1). Lineage (NCBI taxonomy): Eukaryota > Viridiplantae > Streptophyta > Polypodiopsida > Cyatheales > Cibotiaceae > Cibotium > Cibotium barometz. The sequence continues at coordinate 9,601,627 of NC_141058.1, forward strand.
TATGGTCTTGGAGCGTGGATCTAGTGTAGACGTGTACCTGCTTTGTGCAGCCGAGGCCGGCAGCAATCTCGAGGCCCGCGAGGGCAGCTTCGTGGCGGTATGGGATGTCGCGGGGAGGAGATTGGTCGGTACGTCAACCTAGTTAGCTCAACTCGTGGCTCGGTGGGGACAGCCTTGACTGTGGGCTTGCCCAGGGCTGTCATGGTTGGGAGGTGAGTCAGGCCTGCACCCCCATGCTTGTTTGTTGTTCGTTTGTTTGCAGGATTCGAGTTTCGAACCAAGATCGATCACGAGGGGATCCGTGGGGATTTGACATACCTTCTACCCTCCTTCCACAATCTCAAAAGGCGCCTTGCCTGTCGAGGTATGTACAGTGTTGTTATATGCAAACTCCACCAAAGGAAGATACTTTTCCCATTGTTGCTTGTGCTCTGACACATAACATTTAAGAAGATCCAACACTGTAGAGCTAGCCTCTTCTGACTGACCATCTGTTTGTGGATGAAATGACGATGAAAACTTGAGAGTTGTACCCATGTTGTCAAACAACCCTCTCCAGAACAAACTCGTCATCCGTGGATCACGGTCACTAATGATAGACGTAGGCAATCCATGATACTTGAAGATGTTCGCCATGAACAACTTCACCATATGATCCACTTTGATCGTCTTACGCATGGGAATGAAATGAGCCTGCTTACTGAATCTGCATATGATAGTCCAAATGCCATCATTGCCCGTTTGTGTCCGTGGAAGATCAAATATAAAATCCATGGCAATGCTCTCCCAAGGTCTATCTGGAATAGGTAAAGGCTGTAATAACCCTGGTGTCTTTTGACGGTTAAACTTTACCTTTTGACATATTATGCATTGCCTCACAAAGGCATCAACATCTCTTCTCAAGGTTGGCCAATAAAAGAAAGTCTCCACTGCTTTTACTGTGGCGTCAATACCTCTATGACCTGCATACGGTGGAGCATGACTTTCAATCATAACCTTGAGTCGCAATGGCCTGGTAACACAGTCTGCCATGCATCAATAAAAATCCATCTCTGAGAGTATAATGCTCATGCCGCTGACCCTCAGACATCTGATCATACAACTTTTCAGAGTCCTCATCATGGGCATATTGCTCTTTCATTTCATCAAGCTCATGATGATAAGCAAGTGAAACTGCAGAGACCTGTGGCTTGCGTGACAAAGCATCTGCCACTACATTCTTTTTGCCTTCCACATGCACAATCTGGAAGTGAAACATAGACAAAAAGTTTGCCCAACGCATATGCTTCTCTGAAAGCTTAGTCTGCGTGAGGAAATAACGCAAGGTTTGATGATCTGTCTGCACAGTGAAATCAGCCCCAAGCAAGTAGTGTTTCCATGTAGAAAGAGCGTGAATTACAGCCAACATCTCTTTCTCATAAACCTGTAAATGCTTCTCGGCATCTTGCAATATTCTACTCTCATAGGCTATCACATGTCCCTCTTGCATGAGAACTGCACCAATGCTACTTCCGCATGCATCACACTGGACAACAAAAGCCTTTCGAAGGTCCGGTAACACCAATACTGGATCCGAAGTAAGCTTTTCTTTGAGCTTTTTGAATGCTGTAATTTTCCGATCAGCCCATCTAAACGGAGTTGCCTTCTTTGTCAAGGCATGAAGAGGCGAAACAATTTCAGCAAAATACCGTGTGTACCGCTTGTAATAGGAACACAATCCTAGAAAGCTGCGTACATCATGCACGGTCCTCAAATCTGGCCAATTAAGAATTGCTTCCACCTTTGCTGGATCCATACGGACTCCATGCTTAGACACAATATGCCCCAAGAAATGTATCTCTCGCAAAAAGAACTCTCTCTTTTTGCCATTAACAACCAGCCTATGGTTCCTGAGTTCTGCAAACACAATGGCCAAATGCCTTCTATGCTCTTCCTCCGTTTGTGAATGCACAATCATATCATCAAAGAATGTGCCCACAAACGCTCTGAGGCCTGAAAATCCTGTCCATCATTCTGTTAAATGTGGCAGGTGCATTTGTCAAACCAAAGGGCATAACCAAAACCTCATACAACCCAAACGTGGTTCGAAATGCTGTCTTATGCACATCCTTGGGTCTAATTCGTATCTGATGATACCCGCTTTTCAAGTCAATACGACTAAAGACTGTGGAGCCCTGTAAGCGGTCCAAAATGTCATCGATCCTCGGTATGGGGAATCGATTCTTGATGGTATTCTTGTTTAGCGCCCTGTAGTCAATACACATGCGCCAAGAACCATCCGTCTTTTGCACTAAGAGTACAGGTGAGCAAAAGGGTGATGAACTAGGCTGTATCAACCCTTTATTCAAAAGCTCATGCACCTGACTCATAATCTCTTCCTGTTGGGCTGCACTAACACGATACGGCGGTCTATTCGGTGGAGTATCACCAGGAATTAGAGCAATGGCATGATCTTCTGGCCTCTCAGGAGGAAGTTCTCCTGGCAATGACTTGGAAAAACAATCTTGAAACCCACATAAGAAATCAGTCCTGTCCTTATCTAACATAGACAAATTAGACTTAGGCTCATCATCTTGTGCATCCTTTACATAAATCAAGTACGCAGAAAGTTGCTTTTTCATTACTGATGAAATTGCCGAAGCAGATACAATAGGAACAGATTCCCCTTTGAGTTTTACATCCAATACATGTTCTTTCCCTCTATGAGTCAGAGTAATTTTCCTATTGTATGTGTCCACCACCGCATGTACTCTATGGCACCATGGCATCCCCAACAAAACATCACAGCCATCAAGTGGCATGATAAAAAACTCTTCGCTGTCCACATAACCCTACAAATGAAGCCAGCTTCCCAATGATAGGAGTAACGGGTTCTGCATACCCTGGACAAGCCATGTTAACGGCCCCATCTCTTTTGCACGGATCCCCAATCGGCCAGCCAAATCTGGTGAAATAAAGTTGGCTCTAGCACCTGTGTCAAAGAATATCAAGGCATTCTGATCTCTCACTTTGCCCCATGCCCTGCACAACTCTGTCTCTTCACCACCTGGCTGTTCCCCAACAAGATCAGGAACTAGCCCTGCAGAAGGTTTTGGTTTCTTTGACTTGGGCTCTCCTTTATTGTCAGAGTCCTTTTGGGACTTTCTCTTGGGACAATTAAATGACATATGTCCCTCTTCTGTACAGGAAAAACATTTCCGAGCCTCTCTCAAAGCCTGTCTTTCCTCAGAAGTCCTCTTGGGCATTGGCAACTTCTTATACTTCGTCTCTGAAGACCCTTTAGCATCACGTGAAGCATGCCCAGATTTTTCAGCTTTCTTGCTCAAGTTCTTATTGCCTTTAACCCTAGATGATCCTCCAGTGAGTAACGCATTAGCTGTCATAGCATTTTCAATCATCTGTGACATGTTCGTTACTTGAGCCTTGATACAATAATCTCGCACCTCTTTGGGCAGCCCACAACAATACTTCTCTACCTGCTCAAACAAAGGCACTCCACGGTAAGAAGTCACTGGGAGTAAAGCTTCCCAAAACTTCTTGTTTTAATCCTCCAAATTCTCACACTTTGAAGCATCCAACTTGTGCCATGCAGTCATAACATCCACCTCAAATGTAGATGTGAGCCATACGGAAGAAAGACCTGTTTAAATTGTACCCAAGTAGTGGGTACTATGCCCTGCAAAAGAAGAGTAGACCACCACTGCAAAGCATTGCCCTTAAAAGGTAAGTGCTTTAAGTTTATCTTTGGCTCCACTGAATGTATCAAACTTCACTGCAGCTCCCCCTTCCTTATAATCCTTCGCCTTTCCCATAGGCGTTAGATTATCATATGGAAGTGGCTTCGTAAGATTGCTACCCCCAACATTCATGCCCATCATTGGGTCAACATTTCCCATTCCCACACCTGGCATGCCATACATTCCAACCATGTTTCCAAACATTTCGTTATGCATACCTGGCTGCATGCCACCATACATACTTGCTTGCATTCCAGGTTGCATGCCCCCAAACATATTTCCTTGCATACCGGACTGCATACCACCATACATATTCCCCTGCATACCAGGCTGAAAATTTGCTCCAAAAGGCCCTGGCATACCCATGCCTCCCTGAGGATAACCCCCAGTCATAGATTGGAACACCGAGCCACCACCAAAATAACCTGGGTGCATATTCTGCTGAGGAATGGATGGCTGTCCAAAGAAGGAACTCTGAGAATTAGCACCATAAGCATGCTGCATGTTCGGAAACTATCCAAAAGATGGATCCTGTGGGATGGCACCACTATGACCCTGAGGAAGGTTCTTAGAACGCACCTTCTTCTTCTTCTTTTTGGGCTCTGTACGGGATCTCATAAATTCATCAAACTTCTCACTTTGTGTGAGCTGCATAAATACATCCATAACACCAGCCAAACGATCTTTAAACCGAGCATCATCATCCTCTTTACCAAGTACATCTTCTGGCTGTGTTACATCCTCATAATGCTCATCATCTGCAGCCTGTTCTCCTGCAAAAATATCCTCAGATGCATTTCCCTCAGGAGAGGTCTCTTGCTCTTCCTCTTCATGATAAAAGTACTCATCCTCTGTATCAGACATACTGCTGAATTTTTCAGCAATGGCTTTCCTTGAGGCAACCACGAGCTCACCCCCTTTAGAAAGTTGATGATAGGTCCCGGCAATGGAACCTTGAAACCGGCCTCTGGTAGAAACCAAAGTGCGGTAGACTAGCAGTCACCCGTCCACTTGTAGCCTAGATATGAAAACAAAACAGATTGGAGCTAGAGTGCCCCAAATCTGAAAATAAAGCGACACCTGTTGGCCCCAAAGCTTGGCGACCCTTGCGGTATTTCTTTATTCAATTTCAAAAATATGTAAGGCTGAGTACACCAAAATCAGCCAAGAGAATACACCTGTATGTCCAATCTGACAGCCCACAATACCTCTTAGCACAGAGGATTCACGCACAGAGATCTGTGTCTCAAAGCAACACTCTGTGCCTCCCTCTGATCAGCAAAGACCATTTAGCAGGGCAGCCATGAGCATACATCTGGCATATCTCATGCACATGATTCAACATCTCAGCACAAACATACATTCACTGTTCAATCTCTGTCTCCACCCTTTTCAATCTGCCATACCCCTCCTCTCACAAGGGGCCAGATAACTCAAATCTGCAACAGACATAAGCCAATGGAAAGAGAGATACATGAACAAATTCAGAGCTTACCAAAATCAGCTCGTGGATCTGCAGCGGAGGAAATAGTGGTACCAGTCTGTACTTGCACACTTGTTTCAACAACTCTGCTTCACACGTGTGGGTGTACCTGTCTGTACCTTCCTCTCTGCATCCACCTCAGTGTTGAATCTGACTGTACATACCTGAAAAATTGCACTGTACCAGTCCGTACTTGCGACGTGTCACTGTACTTGCATCCGCGCCTACAGCGAGTCCATGTACCCGACTGTACCTGCTCAGCCAGTTCAGCGCCGCCTGTACCAGATCTGTCCAGCGCCGCCAGCACCTGTACTGTCCAGCGCCGCCAGCTTCTGTTTTGTCCGTACAGCTGTCCGTACAACTGTACCTGCAACAGAACTTGCAGTAGCAGTTCTGTACCTGTGCGCAGCCTGTTGTACCCGCAGCAACACCTGTGCGCAGCCTGTACCAGAAGGTGTACCTGCAGGAGCCTGTCCGTACAGAGCTGTACGGCTGGTTTGCACAGAAAAGCTGGTTTGCACAGAAAAACAGCAGCCAAAATTCTGCAGCAGCCGTCTAGTTCCCTCTTGCTTTCCACGCTTCCCACCAGCACGTATGCTACACGTTTTTTTCCAAAAAGAAGAGAGAGAATGAAGAGAGAGAGGCATGCACTCCAAAAGTGGAGTTGCCCCCTCCCCATATTAATCCTAGGGCCCCAACTTTAATAGTTATTAAAGTTCCCTAGGGGCCACTAAGGCCTAGGGGCAACCATACATAAAACATTAAAATATTAATGTTCTAGTTTCCCCTTTCACACCTAGGGATGTCCACACATCATTAACTCTGTCCGGGCACCCCACATGTGAATCATTCAATATTTTGACTCGGCAACCACCATGCCCACACTTGTGCTGTTCCATTTTCACAGGGCCATGACAAGTGTCTTGCCCCCAATCGGGTATAGGCTCATATTGGTGAAACCATTGGATTCCTAAGATCATGTCACACCCCAAAAGAGGCGAGAGAATGAAATCTCGTTGGAATGAGACCTTTTGAACTTCAAAGGCAAAGTGCTGTGCCTTCTGAGATATGTGGATGCGGAAGTGTGAACCCTTCCACATCCAAATGATATGGTACTAATGTACAGCTCATCTTGTTAGCCAACTGGGGAGAGATGGTGTCTTCAGAACTGCCCATGTTGAATAGGACTACAAACTGTCGGCCCTTGGCAAAGCCATAAGCTCGGATGAGGCTTTTTTGTGCAGCATCGCTCTCACTCTCCTTCTTAGCATCAAATACCACGGATCGCATAGGATGCATAGAAGGTAAAAGCTGAACCGCATTGGTGATACTAGGCGGGGCTGGAGGAGCTGGAGATGCTGTGGCAACTATGGCAGAAGGTGCTTTGGCGGCTTGCTCCGCTTGCCATTTGTGGCAATCCTTCTTACCATGCCCTATGATATGACAGAAAAAACATCAGTTTTGTGACTGGTATTTCTTTTGCTCCTCTGGAGGAAGATAACCTCCAGTGATGCGTGCTTTAGCCTTTTCATTGGGGGTTTTCTTAGGCTTAGTTTCTTTATCCTTCTTACCCCCTGAACTGGAGCTTTTACTGTCGTCCTTCTTAGCATCTTTAGAAGATGCATTACCTTTCCTTGGCTGTGCGGCAGATTACTGCTGTTGGGGTTTGGTACTGGACTGGGATGACTGCTTGGGCTTGCCTCCGTTCATCTTCATTTCTTCATTTTGAGCGAGAGTCAGAGCCCGGTCATATGTACTGCGCTCAAAGTTGTGAACTGTGAACCGGATGTTGGGATCCAATCCACGAATGAATTGCTCCATCTTGGCATATGTAGATAGCCCTAACTGCTGTGCTAAAGTAATAACCTTTTTGGAAAATTGAAGCACTGGAGACCCGTTCTGTCTGAGTCCATAGGACTCATCTGCCAGGCCGGTCATATACTGGGGCGGGAGAGATCTGGTCTTTAGGATGAACAAACGTATCCCAGCTAAAAGTTGTGACACTTGTAGTTTGGTCTGTATGAAGACTAGACCAATGCTGCCACCAAGTGACTGCCTCACCTGTAAGGTGGGGAGCCGCTACGTGGACTTTATCATGAGGATCTGTGATCCTAGCTAATGGAAAATGAGCAGTAAATTGATGAATAAACTGACTAACTGCTAAATGATCACACTTACCATCATACTTACTAAAATTTGGTTGATTTCGAATGGCAGTAGTTGATGCTGCGGATTGCTGGTTGGTGGCACCTGAGGCTAGGGAAGCTGAAGAGAGATGCTGGTATCTAAGATGCATGGCCTCCTTTTTCCTTTGGTGCTCGAGTAACATACGTTCTCGACCGAGCTCTCGTTGGTGCTCCCGAGTGGCGAGTTCAGCTTGACGCCTGTCTTCTTCGATCCCTGCGTTGGGCTTCCTCATAGTCCCATCTATCTGCTTTTTCTTGTTGTTTTCTTGCTTTTGCTTCTGCTTTTTCTTCTCTCCGTCTAGCCTCGTCTTCTCTTCTTTGTTGTTCCATCTGAAAGAAGAGGGAGATGTAGTCGGGGGTTGCTGGAGGCGGAGGAGGATGTGCTATTATTGCCTCCAAGAGTTGGAGACGCTCCATGAGAAGCTGGTTCTGAGCTCTAGGTAGAGCTATGGTGTCTGTTGTAGTCGGAAGAGCAAGGTCTCCTTCGAGGGAGACTTCTTCCGGCTGATGGTGGGTACTCTCCTCTATAGACATGATGCTGAAGTCGGTGGTCGTGCCGGAACGCAATCTGACCATCCAAGGATGCCCTCACGCTAGGATACGGTGTGTGTGGACAAGCTGAATCTGATACTAATGTAACATCCAGTGAAAGTATTCGTAATTGAGGATCCTGTCACACAAATGCTCACACCGTCTTCTGTATCTTGAGTTTCGCGAGTTTAGCAATCCACTTTAAGACTTCAAACTTTAAGAGATTGAGAGAGAGAGAGAGATGGAAACTATACACCGTATGGGGTCCCGAATTACCCACTGAAGGGCCCCCTATCCCGTTATCGGAATTGTATTTTCTTTATTATCTTTGAAGAGACTGATGGTGGACTGACGATAAGCCAAACGCAAGATCTCGGAAGACCAAGAGTCGGGCTGTTTGAACTTGGGAGGCTTTAGAAGCCTCATTAATTGAGCTCGTTCCTCACGAGGCCTGGAGGAAGAACTTGGCAAATCGCCCTTGACGACGAGCCGGTGAAGATGAACGGGAACTATCCGAAGAATTCTGTGGAGAGGGACTCTGCGAAGGAGACTCGGTGTGACGTGAACGGCGTTTGTCCTGTGGACTATGCGTAGGTGTAGAATGATGACTGCCAGACTGGGAGTGAAGCTCATCCAGTTCATCCTTGCCTGCATCCAAGAAATGCTCCTCTTGAAAGTTTTGCCACTTCGTCCTCGTAATCGTCCAACACTTGCTCTGAAGCATGGGCCCTTGTATATTCTAGATCCTGAATACTAGGTGCTCGAGATGCCAACTACATCCTGTCGAGACGGGCAGATACCTATCCAAGTAGTCAACACACTTTTTAGAGATAGATGAGTGCGGCGGAATCACACATATAACACACAAGTCCTAAACTACTCCTTTGTATTATGTACAAGAAAGAAGTAATACAAATGGAAGTCAAGTACAAGATGTAGCTGAGAATGAAGATGTCAAATCACAGCCATGTGACCTACTATACACTCCTGGCTAGCACTTCGCCTACAGAGAAATGCTCTGTGAAGTTCGACACTGAGGAAAGCAGATGAATACGATGATTTGGCTACCCACGCATATATAGGCACCAATGCTCCTAGTCAGGCAGTAGTACTGCTGTCGGCCACCTGTATCCAACCGCCATGTCATCTCTGCGACGTGTCACCTACGCTGTCTGACTCTAAATGTCGACTGCCATCTGATGTCCAGCTGTGCCCTCCATACTCATAGGTGTGTCACATCTAACCACTTTGAGGTGTCATTAAGGTCTTTCTTTGCTACTTCCACCCACTTGGAGGTGGTATCAAGCTCCTTCTGTAACACGCGGAAGCTCTGGGAGTCTTCTTTCAGCCCTAAACACTCTTGGAAAACCATCTGATGCCAAAACGCACCATCTGATGCAAAAACACAGATATAAAGAGAGAGTAGAGAGAGAGAGAAGTGCTGGAAATTCAGTATATTTCTATGATACAAAAGGTATCTGAATCTGCAGCCATGGGCTGCCTTACATAAAAGGTGATGACACCTAAATCTGTCCCCTATGGGACCTCTAATGATCCAATCCCCTAGTGGGAGAGAATGGATCAAACAATGAGCAAGGGGGCCTTTTTATAGCCCCTTGGAATACACGGTGAACTGGCTGACTGCTGGTTGGCCAGTCATAATGCTTTTAATGTTTATAAAATGGTCCTCCTCCTTGCGCCTGCTGCTGCCGACACACTTCTACAGCCAGCCGACTCACTTTTGCAGCCAGCCGACTGCACTTATCTGGATCATGCGCTTCAACTGTCTGCTTCCTTCCATGATCCCACTTGTCCTGCTCCACCTCCACTTCAGATGATACACCTGAAGCTCCTTCATTCTGGTTCTACCTATCTTCTACTGGTTCATGGTCTTTATCTGTTTGCCCCCTTCTGGATTTAGCCTTGAGAAGGTCCATGGCATTGCTTATGCACATGACATCCCCCTCTGCTAAAGTTGATGACGGGAATCCAACCTGCTCTTGGATGTCTGTCATCATCCCAATCCTTTCCCTGAAGTCCCTCTGTCATCCATCCATCCATCCCTGGCAAACCCTTTTCTCTGAAAATCCGGTATGTTCTCCAAACCACTCTGTCTCTGATGAAGATCTATGCATCTGGTCTTCCTCTAGTCCACAATCCATTCCTGCCCTGACTCTGAACACCGTCTTGGTCTTCTTTCCTGGAATTGAGTCTGGCACTCTCACATCACCCTTGGAGGATCAACCTCCCTTGGGACCGTTGCCTGAGAACCTATCTGGCTCACGGAACTGCCATCCCCTCTGGCACTGTGGAACACCACCAACAAACCTCCTGGGAGTTCTTGCCGATCCGTGTTCTTGCCTTGGGCTTTGAATCCGTGCACTTTCCTGTACCTTGGACCTGCACACCATCATATGGGACTGAATCAGCGTTTAGCCTTGCTGAGCCTGATGCTCTGGTACCAATGTAACACGCGGAAGCTCTGGGAGTCTTCTTTCAGCCCTAAACACTCTTGGAAAACCATCTGATGCCAAAACGCACCATCTGATGCAAAAACACAGATATAAAGAGAGAGTAGAGAGAGAGAGAAGTGCTGGAAATTCAGTATATTTCTATGATACAAAAGGTATCTGAATCTGCAGCCATGGGCTGCCTTACATAAAAGGTGATGACACCTAAATCTGTCCCCTATGGGACCTCTAATGATCCAATCCCCTAGTGGGAGAGAATGGATCAAACAATGAGCAAGGGGGCCTTTTTATAGCCCCTTGGAATACATGGTGAACTGGCTGACTGCTGGTTGGCCAGTCATAATGCTTTTAATGTTTATAAAATGGTCCTCCTCCTTGCGCCTGCTGCTGCCCCTTATCTGCTGGTTCAGCCGACCATGTTATGGGCAGCCGACACCTCCTGTCCTGCAGCCGACACACTTCTACAGCCAGCCGACTCACTTCTGCAGCCAGCCGACTGCACTTATCTGGATCATTCGCTTCAGCTGTCTGCTTCCTTCCATGATCCCACTTGTCCTGCTCCACGTCCACTTCAATCCCACTTGTCCTGCTCCACGTCCACTTCAGATGATACACCTGAAGCTCCTTCATTCTGGTTCTTCAGCCCGGCATTTTCCACATTGACCTCTGATTTGGTGGCTTCTACCTTGTTGTGAAACTCGTCTGTGATTTATGATTTGGTGGCTTCCATCTTCCTCCTGCAACAGTCTAATCTCCTTGATGCTTGTGAAGGCGTCTTGTGATTGCGGAGTGTCCATGTGGGTGAGGACCTCCCCAAGTGGCCTTGTCATTTTGTTGATCAGGTCATTCTGTTCCCTGAGGAGGGGGTCGCCATGAGAGAGAGAGAGAGAGAGAGAGAGAGAGAGAGAGAGAGAGAAACTAATAAGGGAGCACTTTTTCATGCAGCTATCTTTGTCAAGGCCTGGGTTGGGATTTTTCTAAAGTGGTCGCCTTTGAGCTTCTAGCCTCTGTAGGTCTAGCCTTGCTTACTTGGCAACTCTTTATTGCTTGTCAAAGACCAGCAGCACAATGAATAGTTTGTTACAAGTGTGCATTCAAAGTTTTGTTTCTCAATCTACTTAAGTGAGTAATTGGATTTTGGCGTAATGTTTGTAAGTTACCTTGTTTAGTGATAGTTAATTTACTGCCAAGCTCTTTTCAACAAAGGTTCACATTTTTGTAAATGGAAAGCTTTATATGCTTGCATTATTGCACACAATATGTGGTGGTAAGCGAGGTATTTGCACACTCACCCTGAAGGCGTGTACTCTCCCTCCCTCTCCCCCTCCCCCTTCACATGCTTCACTTTACAGAGAGTAGATAAAGCATTTTAAATAATGAGTCCAAATTTTGTCACGCAACCGGCGCCCTCCCACTTGGATCAATGCATTTCAAATAAGTTCCCATGTAGCCTTGTCTCTTGTGCTCTGAACTTTGACCATATTTGTCTTGAAGCTATGTGAGGTTCTGGATGGGTTCTCTTTCTTTTGTGTGTGTGTGTGTGTGAGAGAGAGAGAGAGAGAGAGAGAGAGAGAGAGAGAGAGAGAGATATCACCCATTTAGGTCTAATACCATGCATGAGACCTTTGTCATACAAAGAAACAAAACAATAGGGCCTACCGTGTGTTCGTTGGAGTGCTTTGTTGTTGCAACACTGATAAAGGTGGTACCATCTTGCATCACCAAAAGTATGAATGTCAACACACATTCTGAAAGGATGTGAGGGAAGTGTAAAGTATGTTTTGCTTAGTGTCTCGTACGTAGAGCATCTTTTAAGCTCAATCCACCATGCCATCACCACTACAGCGCATCTCAATTGTTGCGAGCTAAGTGAAAGGGAATCAAACTCTCGAAATTACATTTGTATGGCTGACCTTTTCAATTAATCAAACATTGCAATCCCTTTTTACCAAGGAAAATGTTGGGGGATTATGTGTCTGTGGTGGTGGTGGTGGTCTTCAAAGATGGAGTACTCCATCAAAGAGAAGATCAAATCATAGTGTGAGTCCATGGGAACATTGACATGCTTAAAACGATGTGTGTGGTCAGAGCTTGGTAGTCTTCTTTGGTGTTCTTGTTGAAACATATACCCAAAGAGAAACCGTCTTCTAGTCACGTGATAACAGTGATTTGTTACATCAATTATGAACACCCGAATTGGTCTAGGTGCTATGGAAAGAGATGTTTAGGACATTAAACACCAAAGATTTGGACTCAGTTTGAAGTTGATTAGTTTGATTTAGCAGAAGGAGATGACTAGGGCATGACCTCTTGATATGGACCCAAGTCGTCTAAATCTCCTAAGATTAAATTGGCAATAGGGCTCAGAGATCTAGATGCAAGGTGAGTCTATAACTACTTTTGTTGTCCAGGGACTCATTGGTAAAGGTTCGAACTCCGACAGAAATATCCTTGGATAGATTTGGCACATAAGCATTACTAGGGCTTGAAACCCAAGGTTTTCACCCAAGTATTCTAGTGCCCGAGTACTATTAGATTCGAATTCAAGTCTAAAACTTTGTAGAATGAAGCGACAAACGTGAGCTCTAGGATTTGAATGTAAGGTAAGTGTAAATATACTTTTATGGGATTTGAATGTAAGGTAAGTGTAAATATACTTTTATTGTCTAGGATTGTGCTCCAAGATTTAGACTCATGTCCAAATCTTCATGGATTGTTTGAATTGGCTAAAATGCTCTAGGATTTTGATGAGTACGGCTTGTCCCCAACTCTAGGAACCAAGTAATCTAGGATCTAAGTACCTATTGAATTTTAAAAATCCTTGAGTTGATTTGGTTGAGGTACATGTTTGGGGTGAACACATTTTAGATACTTTTTGATGTATTATGATGTCAAGTTAGAAAGGTTTAGCCAAGAGTGTTACCTTTTAATTCTAGATAAATTCTAATGTCATAAAACGTGTCTTTCGTTTAGCCTTTTAAGTACATGGTTAACGCGAGAGAGAGAGAGAGAGAGAGAGAGAGAGAGAGAGAGAGAGAGAGAGATTGATTGATTGATTTTGCATTGTCTTTTGTTTTTTGATGTGTGTGTGTGTGTGTGTGTGTGTGTGAAGGCTTGAGTGAGAGTGGACTATCTTGTGTTGTTGACCAACAACAAGGTGAGTGACACATTGTTAAAGCAATTAAATGAGAGCAAGGACCAAACAAAAGTTGCACTACGGAGCACAACTTGGTGTGGGTATCAAATAATCTCTTGATGAGAGTTGCAATGCAATTCTAGTCTAGATTGGGTTTGGGAGCAACATCTTTTGCATTGTTGTCAAGGAACGTCTTGTTGCCTTCATCTCTTGTGTTACTAGCTTAGCACATTTGATGTGATAGACTTGTTGTTCAAGTTAAGAGCTTACCTTAGTCTTTTCCAAAACAACTGTTGTTTGGTACTTTGCCATAGAACCATAAATGAAACTTCCCTTGTGGGTGCACTAGCTTGTTCGTCACGTCGGCACACTGGAATGCTTCCATGGCTATGGGGATGAAGCAAGAGATCTCTTTCCCTAGGAGACAAGAAGAGAAGGTTCTTGCATGTTCGAAGAGGATCCATGGGATCTCTGGGTTGTACCTAGACTAGGCTTTCGCCCCACCATAGTCCCCCTATCGAGAGATGTACTTGGACGGTTGTTGATGATGAGGTGGTGCATGTGGTTGCTATTGTGAGCACCTATGTATACAAGATGTTCTTGTGAACTGCAAAGCCCTTGTTGTGAGTGATACATGTGTCATGCATGGGCTATCAGGGCTAAATGTGTGCCCGTTTGTGTGCTCCTCCATATGACAATTCCAACACTCTACTTTCTTTCTCTTATTTCTACTTTCTTCGACATTTATTATTTATCCTGGTTTTGGGATTTCAAGGTCATAAAGCTTTTGCGGCATTCTTGATTGAAAAATTGATCTAATGCATGCCTTCCAATGTTGTACATTGATAGAAATGTTAGTGTCATTATCATTTTTGTATCTCCCTCCTTGTAAATCTCTCCTTTGAACAAAACTTTGTTGTAAATAAAGACTTGTCCAACCTCAATACTATCACTTTGGCTACTACAAAACTGCCTTACGCATATCTCTCTTGCTCTTTTGAAGGATATCTCTAAGATTGCTATTCCACTTACGATGATACCTTTTTATATAAAGGACCTTTCACACGATTAGTCTTTTCCATGAGATACATGTAAATCCCATAACTTGTTGGTGGCCTTTGAAACAGATGACACGTGTTGTTGGAGGACATTCATAGAATTTACCTTTTTCCACTACATATCCATTTTAGAGCAATAAATGAATGATTCAATTGTTTATAAAATCTTTCATAAGGCATTAATCCATATGTGCCTCTTTGGATATGTGTAAGTGTCCACATGAACAATCTCCTCTTCTATGAAAATTTGGATAAGAGATCTCATTTTCTTTATTGTTGATTTTGATGTTTACATAAGTAAAGACTTTCCTCTCATAATTATAACACCAAAATACATCATGATTTTCTTTATTATTGGTTTTTATGTTCACATAAGTAGAGACCTTCCTCTCGTAATCATAATACCACAATACATCATGATTTCCATAGCGATAAATATCATCTAGAAGTTCTCCATTCCCTAGGAACAAAGTCAAACATTTAATTTTTAGAAACTACCTAAAAAGTAAGGAATATTAAAATGTAACCATTCATAAATAAAGAAATCAAACATGAGTATAAACTCACCTTTAACATGCTTCAATGAGGAAGACTTTGACCCCAAAAACTCTTCAACCTAGCTCTCTATGAAGATAATAAACTTCTTACTACTTTGATGCCTTCATCTAGCAAGCCACTATCTCTACTATAGTAAGAAGACATATGCAATGTCAATAAGCAAGATCCTTAACTCATATAAGTACTTGGGTATGGCCTTGGTAATGACTAGAAAGATATATGATAGAAATCATTCCATTTATTATTATTATTTTTTTTGGGGGGATTTTCTTCTACCTTGTAACGATCATTATATTTGTTAGGGATTAGTAGAGTCCAAAGAACGTGTTTCTTTGTCTCTACAGCAAAAGCCATATCGAGCATGTTTAAACAGAATAATTTTGCATTGAGCGAAATACCATCATGACCATAACACGAGCTTTGAAATGCTAAGAGAATGAATCTCCCTCCATGGATAATTATAATCTACATCTATCCCATGAATGTAAAGGATTTCTAATTCCTCTACTAGTTAGTCGTTTTAAAAGCACCACCGAAACCTTGGATATTTTTTTTTTTAAAAGCTAAAAGGGAATGAATCAGATCGGTAAATCTCCAACCAAAGATCTTACCTTAGATACATGTACACTTATAAGGTGAGGAAATCTTACCTTAGATACTCTCTTCCCACTTCGTATTAGAGATCGACAAGATACCCATGCATATGATATCTTTTGGTCTCCACCATTCATAGTCACATAAGAGAACATAGTATTCATTTGTTTGCCAACATGCTGGGACACTAATTCCATCAAGATTACGATCTCATGTGAGGAAATTTTAAGCTGTCTTTGATATCATTGGCATCATGACTGCCACCCTTAGATCAACCCATATCTCCAAATAATATTTAACCATATCATTGTCACCACCATGACTGCCAACCATATCTCCAAATAATATTTAAGCATTTCATTGTCACCACCATGACTTTGCCAACCTTGGATCCACCCATATCTCCAAATAATATTTAAGCATATCATTGTCACCACCATGACTTTGCCAACCTTTGATCCACCCATATCTCTTGGATCCACCCATATCTCCAGATAATATTTAAGCATATCATTGTCAGCACCATGACTTTGC
>NC_141058.1:9620414-9637914 GCF_041138505.1 Cibotium barometz
TAAGAGTTATGATATGGAAAGCAATGGGTGGTGGGACAACAAAGGGTCCGTGAACAAGTCATCAAACTTATGAATAAAACACAAGGAGTGATTCAATGGTTGGGAAAGAGGAGAGGAAATTAATGCAAGCAAGAAGCCACAAGGCATTATGGATGTGCAAAAGGAAAGGGTCCAAGAGTGCTAGAGAGAGCCCAAAGCAACCCAAAAAAGAACCCACACCTTTAGGAGAAGGCCGAGGACAATTTGGATAGGACCAAATTAGCATGAGGTCAGTCTAGATAGGATCAAATTGGCCAAGAAAGAGGAAAAAATTATCATAGGTAAGAAGCCACAAGGTAGTATGAATGTGCAAAAGGAAAGGGTGCAAGAGCACTAGAGAGAGCCCAAAGTAACCTAGAATAAGAAAACCTTCTTGTTGTAGGAAAATATGAATGTGAATGAGAAGCAAAACATGAATGGAATCGTGATGACAAGAAAAATAATCAGCGAAAAGAAAAACACAATGAACAACCTTTTGTAACAAATAGTACCCAGATGAACTGATATGGATAGAAAAAGTTGATCATAGTGTAGAAGCATAGAGAGGATGGTATTGAATAGAATTATACGTTTGCTATGTCACTAATTAGTATGGAAAAAAAGTCTTAATGGAGTCAAGAATTTTATATTTCCTAGTGATAATTGGAAGCTAGACTAAGTATTCTCGACTAAGTATTCTAGAGCTTACTATTGTATGTTACTTAATGGTTTAGTCTATTATTCTCATTATGTCCACAACTCAGCTCATAAAGCCTAGCTAGGTGGTCCACAACCATTGAAGTGTCACATAGTGACACTTTTGGTGAACTTGCTAGGGATTTAGAAGGGCCACATTTAGGACACTGGCTGGGGGATTTAGGTGAGAAGAATGTGGGGGAGAGGGTGAGCTTGAGCTCCCCGTATAAGGAGCCACACACATGCAACAACACACACACAAGAGTAGGTAAGCACACAAATGAGATGGATGGCTGAATTTTCTTCTATTCGCTTCTCTTCTCTACAACTATAACATAAAGATAAGAGTACATACTATAAGGGAAAGTAATCTTCTACTATAACACATATAAAGGTCGATCCATAGTGTGGACCCGGATACATGAGCTGGCACAACTATAACATAAAGATAAGAGTACATACTATCAGGAAAAGTACTCTTCTACTATAACACATATAAAGGTCGATCCATAGTGTGAACCCAGATACATGAGCTGGCACTCTAACTATACCATAACTCTAATACACACAAGTGGTTTTATCACATAGCTTATAAACCACTATCCATATATCAACCATAATTTCACCAATCTTGCCAATGGTGTAAGTGCGGAGCTATCATCCTAGTGTGCCACTCATATCCGCCCTAGTTGAGCTTAATATCTTGACACTCTCCCTTGAGCTAAACTCCATACTGTGTACTCCAAGTAAGCTCCTAAACTTATGGAGGTTCTCTATACCTAGTGTCTTTGCGAAGATGTCAACTGCTTGATCCATCAACTTTAAAAGCAACACAAGTGTGACTTAGATTATGGTCATCATCGGGTTGAAATAAACAGGCTTTATCGAGGGTAAATAAAGCTCATCAATCTGGTGGATCAATTAACAAGAGTATACAGAGTAACGGTTTGGGTAGGATCATGGCATGAGTGCATACTCTTCTCACATCGATTTACTCATACAAACACAGGCGTTTGATGATATTCAACATCATGCAAGGCTTTGTGATTGAACCCAATGGATTTGATCTAGGCAAACTTTGATCTTACATGGATTTACCACATCAATGGTTTGGAATAAGTCAAATGGATTTTGAAATTTAGAATCTTGATGGGTTGGATCTCTAATGAAGCCGACAAATGTGATGCTTAGGTTAACATCATGTGAACATGGGTTTTGCTCATGTGGAAGTTTGAGTAATTGGTTTGGAGCAGAAGTGGCTTGTTAGGCTATGTGATCCTACCATGCTTTTGATATGACTAGGTGGGCCTTTCAAATTCTCTTGATTGCCAAGGAGACGAGAATTAGCATGAGACTTTCTATCATTTCCAAGCCATCATGTTACTTCTTTTACATACACTCTTTGTAATCCCCATCCTAGTTTAGATATTTCACATTGTATATGGCTAAAGACCAATGTTATAACAAAAGCCAACCATATAAGGCTTAAATATGTAATGAGAACATGTTTTGGGCACCCCATAAGTGTGGGCAATTGGGCCTAGTCCACTTGTATATAAGTGACTTATGAGGGTGTGTAAGACCACTTTTTATAATATAATCTACTAGGGTGTATGCTGTTGAAATATACAAGTGAATAGGATGTGTGCGAGAACAAGCCCTTGGGGCAAGAGGCTGTAAAAGAGAATCTGTAAATGTGAGAGAAGCTATGAAAAGGTGAGAAGTATCTACTGGGAGAGAATAAAGGGTAGCATGAGGAGATTTAGGAGGTGTGGAGATATTCTGGGAAGAGGTGGAGAAAATCAAAGCAAAAGAGGTGGAGTGAATCAAGGAGAAATCAGTGGGATTGGATGCTTGGATGTAAACTCTATAAATTGAGGCATTGCCCTAATGAGAATTTGCTAGTTTTTGATTATCTATGCCTATATTAAGCTATCAATTAATTGCTCACTAATCATAATTATCATCTAATCTCTTTGTTAATGATGTTGATTCTAGCATTTGATCCACCATAGCTCATCACATTGCTGCAAATTTAACATGGTATCAGAGCCTAGCCTAGAATCCATCAAGTTTATGAGCCCATTATCTTGCTAATCACTTGGCTAATTAGGATTAATAGATAATTAGATTTTTTAAAACCTCTTTTTCAAGTAACCTCTGTACCCCCAGCTGGTGGAGGAGCTCTCTCTCCCTTCACACATAACATTGGCCCAAATCCTTTTAGCCAAACATAGCTACACTCCCCACACATAAGCCAGTCAAGATGAATCTCGAAACCGCCTACTGAAGCTGCAAAAATTTATGATTTTGTAGGCGCCACTTTTCTGAAGCAAAACTGAGATTTCTTCTATACCAGATGAAATGGATCTAATTCCTCTTGGCCCTAGGGGTTTTCAAGGGTGCTCTACAAGATGGTGAAGATAGATTTTGATTTGATCAAGTCTACAGTGAGATCCAACCTCTTCATCAAATCTGCAGGTGACTTTGGTAAAACAGAGATTAGGCATTCAATGTTTGGTCAAATCTTGTGTTTCTTCATTTAATCCTCTACTAGACTAATTGCTATTGATGGCCTTGAAAGGATTTGAGCTCATTTGAACTCTAAGGCCTCACACTTGGACTCCCGTCATACTCTGTTTTTTGCACACAAAATAGAGGATTAATTTGCTAATTAGTGATTAATCAACACTAATCACTATATTTTGGTGTAATTGAGGGTTCAAATTAACCATTGGGTATCTGATACAGATTCCTATAACCTCAGATTGTAATTCGGAGATGGTTTGATACTCCAATCATTATGTACAGATTTGTTACCCTTGGTTTAATGTAATTTTTGGTGATTTTATGCTGATAAATCTGTTGTTGTAATCATCACCTAAACACCAGATTGAGTTGTAAAAGGGTAGACACACTGCCCTTGAATCTTGAAATTGGATCAAGAGGTAAGATCCCCTTCACATCATCATGAGTACGGCACAAGAGATAGCCAAATTTAATGGAGAGCAGTTTTACACATGGCAGACAAAAACCATGTATCTGCTCATGAGGAAAAATTTGTGGGGGCTAGTTGAGGGAAGAGATGAATGCCCAGAGGTGAGAGGGAAAAATGAGTGGAAGAGTAGGAATGAAAAAGCATTGGGACTTATCGCACTCAGTTTAAATGATGAAATCATTCATCACATCACAGGGATACAATGGGCAAAAGATGCATGGGATGAACTCAATAAATTATTTGGCACACAAGCTAAAAATTCAAAGATAAATATGTTAATGCAATTCTACAAATTGGATATGAAGGAAAGTGAACCTTTAACCACACACTTGAATAGATATAAAAGTATTAAGCAACAACTAGCAGCTATTGGCAAAAAGGTAGAAGATGATGAGGCACTAGCAGTGCTTCTGTGAAGAGTGCGGACAAAGGTGAATATGAAAACATTGTAGCAACACTAAAGAATGTACTTGAATTGAAGCTACACGAGATAGAAGGAGCTCTACTAGAGCAAGAGACTAGAGGCAAAGAGAAGAAATGGCTGGACTCAACAGCAGGAGAGGAAAAAACATTCTTCACCCGAGGAGGATTCTCTCGAGGACGAGGACGAGGAAGAGGCAGAGTAGGAGAAAGGACATTCACTTGCCACAAATATGGAAAGCCAGGACACATGGCAAGAGACTACTACAGCAAACCCAGTAGTGGAGAAGGAACGACATCGGTAAACTTCATGGAGGCTCCTAAGGAAGTGGAGTTAGATGATCTTTTCTGAGAGAAAAAGAGAGAGAGAAAACCCACAACCCAATGTAACTTGCCCCAACAGAGTAAAACCACCTCTGAGCCACCGATGATGTAGGCCATGTGGTAGATGTATGTGTGAGCACTTTAGTCAAGGTCACGGGCACTTGTAGTAGCCTTGGACACATAGAGAGAGAGAGTCAAGGACTCTGAGTTTAGGGACTTGAGGCACTGGTCGTGGACTATCAAGTAAGAGAGAAACTTGGTATAGGATCCAGGTGTGCTAGGAGTATTCACTTGAGGGGAGGTGTTGAAATATACAAGTGAATAGGGTGTGTGCGGGAACAAGCCCTTGGCAAGAGGCTGTAAAAGAGAATCTGTAAATCTGAGAGAAGCTGTGAAAAGGTAAGAAGTATCTACTAGGAGAGAATAAAGGGTAGCATGAGGAGATTTAGGAGGTGTGGAGATATTTCGGGAAGAGGTGGAGCCAGACAATCAAGCAAAAGAGGTGGAGTGAATCAAGGAGAAATCAGTGGGATTGGATGCTTGGATGTAAACGAGATGTAAACTCTATAAATTGAGGCATTGGCCTAATGAGAATTTGCTGGTTTTTGATTATCCATGCCTACATTAAGCTATCAATTAATTGCTCACTAATCACATCTTAATTATCATCTAATATCTTTGTTAATGATGTTGATTCTAGCATTTGATCCACCATAGCTCATCACATTGCTGCAAATTTAACATATGCATGTGAAAGAGTGATACACTTTTAGTGTTATTAAGTAGTCTTACACAAGTGCCTTACAAGAAGTAGAAACTGTAAGTAGTAAAGGAAGATTCATAAATTTTTTTCCTAGGAGAAAAAGGCATTTGTTTAAAGTTTTATTGTTTTAAGTTAAGTAATGGCTGCACAGAGTTTTTTTTTCCAGTTTTGAATCTCCTCATTATAGCACTACTTTCCTTGAAACCACTTCAAATATTAAAATAATTTATTTCTGTTATGTTGCTTGTTGAGCCAGTGCATCAATGCTCTCTTCACAACAGCCCCATCTCCATCATGCTCCCCCTTGCCATGCTCAGATCCAAAGAAATTACAAATCATCTTCAAGTCGGTGAGCCCATTATACCATGCAACAAAGTAGAAAGAATGATTTGCTTTGAATTAGCCTCCTGTAATTAGCCTCCTGTACCACCATCTGACCACACTCAGTGTTGCTGAAATTATACTCCTTGTTCTAACAATCACTTGTGATGTAGCATGAAACAATGTTGAACAAACAAAGTATCGTGCACCTTTTTATAAAAAATGTAGAAATGACAGGTTTTTTGTACCTAACCTTGTATTCGAATATATGAGATGTGAATACGAATAGTCATCTAGTTTGAATGCCAATGCATAGAGTGCATCTCGTTTTGCTCCTTGAATGTGTAGTTCTCTATAAAATCCACCACAGACACCTCAACATCTTTAGGAAAAGTATGTACACATGCTTTGAATTTTTCAGCTTGCAACCTATCTATGAAGTTATGTCAAATGAATTTTTGAAGGTGACTACTAAGCAACTTCAATAGGACATTACAACTCATTTTCTTGATTGTAAGTACTTTCCTCATCTTCCTTTTTGACTTGACATGCCCTTATCTTGTGGGAAGTTTTCCTTTTCTTGGGCCCACAACTACCACACTCTCCCATGAGGTATTTAAAGTGATGAAATGTGTCATCTAATGGTGGCTCACACAACACACCCATCCACCACATAGACATAACACTGGTGTATGTATGATTAAAAGCTTTGTATGCTGGATGTGGCATGGTTGCACTCATATATTTTAGAGCTATAAGAACAACTCGCTCTATGAAGCCCAATGTCTGGTTCATTGAATCCCTAAGAAAGGCTATCTGGAGATGTTGAATGCAATAACATGTATATCTATCCTTTAATTTCCAGCCAAAATAGGTCTTAAGAAGATCAAATGACTGTTGCTGAATTTTGACATTGGGATAAACCTTCTTGAACTTAAGAAAAAGCTTGCACAATCAAAAGGTTAGAGTTTTTAAATGAACATACAATAAAGTTCAAGGCTAAGAAAGAGCAATTTGAAATTCTACCTCTATAATCAGTTACCTAGCAGGGTCAACCCATAACTTACTACTAACACAATTAACGACACTAGTGATTTGCACTAGTAATTAGCCCTAAGGGTATTAAACAACAATCTAAGAGCTGTAGCTCTACTAGCAACCTAATACTAATGCTAGTTAACTAGTGCAACAATTGGTAGTTAGGTTACTAATAGTACAAGCTATCTAATTGCTACTA
Source organism: Cibotium barometz (assembly GCF_041138505.1). Classification (NCBI taxonomy): domain Eukaryota; kingdom Viridiplantae; phylum Streptophyta; class Polypodiopsida; order Cyatheales; family Cibotiaceae; genus Cibotium; species Cibotium barometz. The sequence goes on from NC_141058.1 coordinate 9,627,192, forward strand.
TTTATAGTACTATTTTACTACTAGTAGCATTTGTTAGCACTAACTAGCACTGATTACTTTCAATAGCACTAATTACTATTGGTAGAAAATTGTTAGCACTTGCACTACTAATTAGCTAAGTAGTATCAACAAGTGGTTGCACTAACTACTATTAGTAGCACTTGTTAGCACTAGCCAACACTGATTACTATTGGTAGCACTTGTCATCAGCACTTTGTTAGCACTAGTGCTAGCTAATATTGGTAGCACTAACTATCACTAGCTAGTAGTTAGTGCTATCAATATGAAGCACTTGATAGGACTAGCTAGCACCTTCTAATAATGACATGATAGAAGTAGCATCACCTAATGACTTGATAGCACTAACTAGCACTGTCTAGCACCACCTGATGACTTGATAGCAATGACTAGCACCACCTAATGAATTGTAAGGCACATTGTCATGATAACTAGCTAGTACTGACACTTGTTAACACTAGCACTACCAAAAGAGCTATAAAAGACTAGAACATAGTTTTCATTAACTACTTGATGTAATAACTTGATAGCACTAACTAGCACTACCTACTGAGTTGTAAGGCACTAGAATACTACCATGATAACTAGCCATCTAAAGACTAGTTTTAGTGGCACTTGTTAGCATTAATGAGCACCAACTACTATACTATGAGCTACTAGAACACTACCATGATAACTAGCACTCCAAAGGCTACTTTGGTAGCACTTATTAGCATTAGAGCTACCATCATCATGTGAAGTTAAAGGCATCAGAGTACTACTATGATAACTAGTAGTCCACTTGATATTAATAGTAGCACTTGTTAGTAGTAAAGTAGAACTACCTAGTGATCTACAAGGCACTAGGACATGGCTATGATAATTAGCATTCAAGATACTAGTTCTACAAGCATTTATTAACACTAACCAACACTACCTTCTCAACTTAAAGACATTAAAGCATTGCTAATAAGTAGCAAACCAGTTTCTACTATTAGTAGCACTTGTTAGCAGTACCTAAACTACATGAAGCTCTAGAACATTGCTATGATAAACAAATAATCCAAATTCTAGTTTTAGAGGTAGTAGGTAGGACTACCAATCTATATACTAATTTTAGTGGGAGTAAGTATAGGAGTAACTAGCGCTACCACATGAACTAACCTGGGGCACATTAAAAAGATGAATTGGGTGTTGTACTACAAATGATTTCCTTTCTATCCTTTTGTGGCATATATCTTTTTTATGGGGTGAGACGTGTGTTTGAATAAACTAAAATGAGAAAACCAAGTTCTTAACCTCTTGTGTGATGGTGCTACTCTATTGGTTCTATCGTTGCCATGGCATGTGGGCAAGGGGAATTTTTTATCATCCTTAAAAAGTAGCTTGAATTTAGAAATTTCTTCTATGAATATTCAAAATGCATGGAGGTTTCTGAAATGTTCTAGCTTGTATGACCCATCAACTCCATCATTGACTAACATTATTAAACTTGATCTTTAAAAAATAACTCATCGCTACTTCACCATATCAAGCGTGTTACGAACATAGTTTGGTTGTAGAGCTGCTTGAGCATTATCTTTATCTGATTTTTACTGACGGTTTATCATTATGGGATGATTAATCATTCTAGTGGAATATGTCTCTTTTAGCAGCAATGTCCATTCTAGTCGTCTTATGAGAAAATTCCTTACAATATCATGATAAATCCTTCACCTCTTGTCTCCTCATGATCCTAATATACCTCATAGATTCTTTGCTTTGCTAAGTTGATCCCTTTTCTGTTGCACCCATTGTTGCCTTATCACAATTCATTGTTCTTGAGTGTACTTGAGGTAGGTTGAGCATGTAGGAATGTTGCATTTTACAGATTTGTTAGACCTGAGCAAGATGTTTGGCTATTATGTTGCATTATACCCTCCATGTTGTTTGTTTATTTACATGCGTGGGGTGTGTGTGTGTGTGTGTGTGTGTGTGTGAGAGAGAGAGAGAGAGAGAGAGAGAGAGAGAGAGGGGTACTGATTTGCCCTTCAGTCAACCAACCGAAAAGCGATAGCGAGCCATCGGTTTTCGCGGCAGATATGAATGAAGGATCCGTGCCACCATTCGACCCTGCTTTGCCACCATTCGACCCTGCATCCCCTAGAACCACGACTCAAGAGCGTTTGACCAACGATAACAAGTTGGGACCAACGAATAAAGGTGGAAGGAAGACGAAGGGAGGTCCGTCATGTCAGCACGTGAACCGCCTGACATTAGATAGGCCCCATGAACACCTGTTCGTTTGCATAATTAGAGTAAATAGCCAATTATATATATATATATATATGCTTTATGAAGCTAATGGTTTTGAGAGAGGTGATTGATGAGGGGTTTTGATGAAGATGTAGCAGCTATGGCTAAATTTGTGATTATGTTATCTCAGTCTCTTCTCTTTCGCTACGCGTGTATGAATGAGACGTAGGGTTAGCACAATTAATCCAGAAGAGAAAAAAAGCTAAAAGGACTCTGCTTGAATCTTGTAACCTATTATCTTGTTGATGAGAACTGAGCATCTTCATGCTATTTTTATTTCTCTAAGAGTCTTTTTGTTTTCATGCTGAATATATTGCCTCTGGTTGTCAGAATGGTCATGTTTGGTGTCAGTTGAAATGTTGGTTGTTTGGTTTCTATGAGCCAGGAGCTATTGGGTCAAGGAGGACCTGACTGCCTGTGTTTTTTTAATGTTTGTCTTTATGACTGGTGTTAGTTGAAAGTTCAAGGCAGAGCAATTCAGTATGAGAATAGATTCTAGAGGGGAAATTCTTACAGGTGTAGGTTATCAATTAGTGTGAGTATGGAAGACAGAGGATTCAATTGTGGTTTCTTCTATTAAATTAGTCTGACCCAATTCCCTCTCATAGTACTTAGTTACATAAAACTTCACATTTTCTCTAAAGTGTTCAGGTCAGGAGCTGTTAGATCTGAAGTTGTCAGACTAGGAAGAGTTAGGCCCAAGAGCTGACTGGGTCAGCACTTATTCAGTCAAACCAGGAAGAGTTAGGCCCAAGAGTTGACTTAATAAGTGCTACTCAGTCCCAGCACTTATTGAGTTAGACTAGGAAGAGTTAGGCCCAAGAGCTGATTGAATAAGTGCTCACTGACAGAGTCAGACTAGGAAGAGTTAGGCCCAAGAGATGACTGAATAAGTGTGCTGACAGAGTCAGTGCTGATTGAGGAGAGCCAAGAAGAGAGCTGCTTGAGTCAAAGTTGATTGAGGAAGAGTGCTGATTAAGTTAGAGTTGATTGAGGAGATCTACTAGGAAGAGAGCTGAGTGAAGATTGTTGATGACTCAATCCTAGCTGATTGAGTGAGGAAGATCCAAGAAGAGTATTGATTAAGTCAGAGCTGCTTGAGGAGAGCCAGGAAGAGACATAGCTGATTGAGTAAGGAAGAGCCAAGAAGAGTGCTGATTAAGTCAGAGGTGATTGAAGAGAGCCAGGAAGAGCCAAGAAGAGTGCTGATTAAGTCAAAGCTGATTGAAGAGAGCTAGGAAGAGAGCTGACTCAGTTAGAGCTGATTAAGTGAAGAGAGTTGGTTGAATCAAAGTTGATTGAGTGAGGAAGAGCCAGGAAGATTGCTGATTGAATCAGTGCTGATTGAATGAGGAAGAGCTAGGAAGAGAGCTGTCTCTGAGAGTTGAATGAAATGGGAAGTGACTATATTAGTGCTGGACTGAACCAGTGCACTAAAGGAGGAAGTGGTAGAATCAGTGTTGACCAAGTAGGAAGTCTTTGGATTAGCGCTGACTAGATGAGTGCTAACTGAAACAGGAAGTGTCTGGATCAGTGCTAAACTAAAACATGAAGTGATGACTAGATCAGTGCTGAGACTGAAATAAGAAGTGACTGGATCAGTGTTGATTGAAATAAGAAGTGACTGGATCAGTGTTGATTGAAGAAGGAAGTGACTGCTGATCAGTGTTCGAAAAAAACTATTTTCCCAAAAAGTACAAAACCTTCATCTAAAAATTGTGAAATTATTTATACAGAAAATTTTCAAATTTTGAAGGTTTTTGTTCTACAACCCCTCAAAATCTGCAGGTTTTTGTACCCTTAAGTTTCAAATTTGAAGGTAATTTTAAAAATCTGCAAGTGCAAATTACACTATACCCGGGTTTTTTTCGAACACTGCTGCTGATTGAAGAAGGAAGTGTGGTAGAATCAGTGTTGACCAAGTAGGAAGTGTCTGGATTAGTGCTGACTGGATTAGCGTTGACTGTGCTGATCGAAGAAGGAAGTGACTGAATCCGTGTGCTGACTAAAGTAGGAAATGTCTTGGATAAGTACTAACTGAATCACACCTGACTGAAGCAGGAAGAGTCAGTTCAGAACTACCCGGAGCAAGAGCTATTTAAATAAGTACTATCAGAATCAATGCTGGCTAAAGTAAGAAGTCAGGAGGAGAGCTGACTGAACCAACATTGATAGAAGTAAGAGGTGTTAGAATGAGAGCTGATTGAGCAAACTGAGAAAAAGAAGAGATGTAACTATGGTCAAAAACCTGGTCATGTCATTAAGAAATGCCGGAAGCGGAAACAAAGTCAGCAGCAGAAGAAGAAGAAGCAGGTCTTGTTGCCACCACAACTGACAATGTAGAGGAAGCTAATTTCGCACATGATGGCTATGCTTTAACAGTCACATGCAGTGTTCAACCCACCTCTTGTTTGTCATTATCGGATGCTGAATTGTACTTTGATATAAATGTAGAATTGTCAGTTTGGTGTTGGTTCATCTGATACAAAGGAAGAGGCTAATTGGGCTCATGAGACGATTGTGCCTTAATCACTACATCTTCATTGCATGATGTTGGTTTTCCAGTCATGTCAATATACACTCATGGTAATGGTTAGATGTATGCCTTGCAGCCCCCACTTGACAGATTTGTTATATCAATCTCTGTTTCCATTGCTAATTATCACCTTCTCGACGATTGACTAAGGTTCCTTTATTGATGTATTGGCATTCATTGGACCTTGATAGATTATGCATTGCTGTTGGAAATTATGCCATAGCACATTATCCATAGCGCTTACATCTTCGTGCCGATGCTGAATCTCTTGAGCCTCCTTTCGCTCCAAATTAGCCTTTTACCCTTGCTATTGACAATCAGCCAATTCAACAACCTACCTTTCCTATATTGCTCCAGATTGCCACCCTTTAATCGTGATGTCATGGGTGATGCATTATGTCAGGTTGAACACGTGCTGCCCTCGACATATATCTAATTTTGTTGATTTTGTCCTTGTTGCTTTCGCATTAAATGAAGAGCCACTTTCTCCTTTTGATGCATTGGAGGATGATAATTGGATTAATTTTCTTGTGACTGGTTTTAATGAGGGGAAAATTTCAACTTTCATCATTGAATCACAACATGCATTAGATGTTGCATACGTGGGGATTTTGCAATATTATTTGGGTATCCGGTTTATTTAGTAAGCTGTTGAAATGCCTTACATATCTATGCACTACTCATCTTGATTTTCAATGTGCAGTGTTACAGTTGAGTAGATTTATGCATGCCATGGCACTCGACATTGACAAGTAGTGAAACATGTCTTTTGTTACCTTCAAGGCACTTAGGACTTTGCATTGTTTTGCAACAATGTGTCTTCTTTATGCTTGTCCACCTACGCAGTTGGTAAATTTTTCCTTCTTGGCAGTTCATGTATTTTATGGCTCAGCAAGAAGGAGCCAACAATGGCCACTTTAAGTTGTGAAGCTGAGTATAGGGCAGCTTTCACAGCTACTCTCGAGTGTGTATGACTTTGCCATCTATTGGTAGATCTTGGTGTTAGATAGCCATCTTCTACCACCATTTTCACCAACAGTTAGAGCACATTAGCAACAATCACACAGAATCTGGTACTTCATGCACATATAAAGCACATTGAGATGCATTATCATTATGTTAGGGAAAGGCTCCATGTAGGAGAGATTGCCTTGAGACTTATGTGCCTACATAGGCCAATGTGGCAGATGGGTTTACCAAGGCCCTTTCTAGGGGAAAGTTTGAGGCTTTCCGCAAGGCTGTGAGCTTATCACCTCTACCATGGCAGACTGCTACACCCTGTACACGTTCACACCATTCACTTTAGGGGGGTTTGTTAGCCTTGGAAGTCTTGGTGTGAACAGCCCTACACATGGGCACTTTTTACCCTGTGTTGGCAGGGTAAAAAGTCATGTACATGTTTACACCATTCACTATAGGGTGGTTTGTTAGCCTTGGAAGTCCTGGTGTGAACATCCCTACACACAGGCACCTTTTACCCCTTGTGAGCACACTCTAGTGTGAGAGCAATGACTGTAAAGAACCAATGCTCATTTTATAAAATAGATTGAATGAAACATAATGACCAATGATAGAAACTTAATATCCGATAACACATTACAATCAAAACTCCTAGTTAGCAAAGAGCTCATCTCCCACCTTGAGTTTACATATAGAATCAACATAAACATATCCATATTTAAGGTTATTGATTCACGTTCGAGTTTGTTTATGCCAAGGTGACAAAGATGGAGAAAACATATATCTCACACTCCCTTTCTCACTAAAACCTGTAACCTGCCACATTTCCACCTCGAACATCACCCATAATATATACTCGATCCTCTTCGATGTCAACTATTGAGTCCTTAAGAATGGAGTACCTCCTTGATTTGGGTGCATGAAACATAATGAATTTCAGTCATGAAGAAATTTAGATCCATAGTATTGCAACAAGGCTTGGCCAAGAGGAACACTTGATTGGATGAATAGCCCTTGACTAGCACACCTACAATTGTCGAGCTCTTAACCATGAAGGCAACCTCATTAATGTAAAAGACTTCACCATTTTAAACTGCTTGGAGTTGTGATACGAAACCCTTAGCTACAGCTCCAATGATAAACCTTTTCTTATAATTTAGTTGTTCGACATAGTGCATTGTAACCATTTCATTTAGTTTTGACACTGATGGGATTTAAAAAAAATCTTTAATTGTACTTAGAGTTCATGGAGAAGAGTGTATTGTTCTTGAAAATGTAACTTCAAAAGCGCATGTTGCATGTTTAATAACACCTTGGCATGAACTAATTATGTCATTTGTATTACATGCTCAGGCTACAAGTCCCTTAGATGTATCCTTGTACATATCCTCCCACTCTATAATCACGTGTTGAAAGTAATCATTGTATGGATTTCACAACCATATCCAAATGGCACAAATATTCATATAAGTCTTCTAATGCGTTATGCATTAATGTTAAATTTGGGTAGAAAAATGCAATTCTTTGGTGGACTTGCACATCCTTTGTATGGACTACCATCAATGAGAATTGTCCTTATTACATAGTATTATGCATTACACTGGTATTAAACATTTTTGAGTGATTTGAGCATGGCCTCCACACCATATTTCCTAGCCTAAATATTTTCTCACGATTACACACACAACACTCCTCCTCTCCCCCTCGCACACAATAAAAAATAGTAATCGTCTTCCTACATGCAATTCTAAAGTTTTCGTGATATGCACGACATTTCTATGCAAAGCCGTGGACCAGATCCCAACATGAAACTTTATGAATAGATTGGCTAAAAACTCTATGTAACTTGGATGAAGTACAATCCATTGTAGCTTGTATGCTTTTTAAACTTTGTGAAAGCAACGTTTTAATAAAATCCAATATTATAGACATTTGGCCTGTCACATTCCTTACATCTAATCCTATGTTGTCTTCATTATCTTCATTAACACATCTGTGATATACTTTATTCGTGAAAAAAAAGATGAAATACATTTTGTTAATCGACCAAAACTCAATCAAAAATCACAAACACATATAATTGCTCTCCATATATTGAATATATTTTTACTACATAAAATTAAATTTGGTAATATGATCAGTTGTCCACATATTGTGGATGGTTTCGAATGTTGGATTTGATGTCTTGTGTGTATGAGTGTTATACGAAAGAAAAAGACAGAAGACATTCATTCAATAGACCAAAACTCAATTAAAAAATCATAAACACATGCTTTCATTACTCTTAAATAATAAACACATGCTTTCATTACTCTTAAATAATCGATATATCTTTCAATACATAAAATTAAATTTGGTCATATAGTTAGTTATCCACATATTTGGATAAATTTAAATGTTAGATGTGGTCAGTTGTCCGAATCTCACTATATGATAGTAGACATCTTGTGCATGGGTGTTATTGGCTAGCTTCGATTATTTGTTCAAATCTATGTTAAGGGTGGATAATGCTAATGGTCAAATCTTATAGATAGATGTGAATTTCTAGATTTGGTCACTCGTTCTAATCCATGTCATGGGTGTTAATGCTATGGATTTGGCCAATTGTCCAAATCTTATTTTATGAATATAAACTTTATGTGGCCTTATTAACATACCCAAACAATCAACTTTATGTGAAGATGATATCAATTTAAAAACCACAAACAAATTTGAATAGTTTGGGGTATCACTCAAATTTGAACAATTTGGGGTATCAATAAAAAAATCATAAACATATGGTCTAATTAATCTAATGAACATGACGTATGTTTCACTTTATAACAATGAACAAATTATGATATAGTCACTTTGTCATTATGAGAAAATTATGATGTAGTCAAGTTAGCTAAAAAATAGTGTCTTTGAATTCAACAAAATGAAATAGAAGTTCTTCTACTAAGTCAAGATCATAAACATACATATAAGTTAACTTATGATATTTGTAGAGAATTTACTTACATATCACAATGGAAAAAACTATCCTACCAATAAAATGAGAACTAAGTGTGATTTTAAAACACTTGTTGTGTTTGGTTCTTCATAAGGAAGAAGTTGATCAACAAAGTCAAACATTATCCCTTCATGCTCCTATATGTTTTGGTGTGGGGCCTTCATCAAAAGTTGCTCATTTATAAACATAGAATCATCCTCTTGCTTTGTGATTCCATTCCATGAATTGATTTCAAGATTCCCCTTGACAAATCTTTAACACATTGATTTGATCTTGCATAATTCTTGTAAACTTAAAACCATTGCCAGTGTCTTTTGGTTTGCAAGAGCCATTCTACATGCATTTCCCAATGCAAATACATAAAAAACATACTCATCCTCCCTACAAAAAGATCTTATAGTTACAAAAATAACATCTTCCATATTTAGTAATAGTCTATGTGTAGTGGCTTGCTCTTCATGTGTATCCGAGTCACCACCATTGTCTTCACTATCACTATTGTTAGCAGTATCCAAAATATATTGTATATGCTTGAAATCTTGGTAGCGTTGATTGTCCACGAATTTCTTCTCTTTTGCTCACTAATACATGTGCTAAAAAAGTATTGTTTGATCCATCCACATGAACTGTAATAAGAGGGTTAGTATCCATTCTACCAATTGCCAACTTATATTTCCCAATTACCTTCTCTAAAAGCACTCTCCAAGGCTACAAGTTTCTTGAATGTTACAAATGCAATCATGACAAATTGTGTAGGTTCATCAATAGCTAGTTTTAACAATCCATGCAACATTATCTCAAATCTGTTTGAGCTCCATGTCATACTATGAATCCCATGAACTACATCAATCACCAACCAGTGTGCCAATGATGATTGGCTCCTTGAATGTGTTACACATGAACTCCATTCCTTCCATGTCTGGTCTAATGTCTGGTCTAATGTGGTATACACTCCAAGGATACTTATTAGAATGTAAACTAGTTCCCTCCTTTTTTGAATGTGTTGCATATGAACTCCATCCCTTCCATGTTTGGTCCAACCTGGTATACACTTCAAGGATACTTATTAGAATGCAAACTAGTTCCCTTCTTTTAATTTATAATCCATTGAATGTATGCTTGTGCCGATGGAAGCAATGCATCTTTTATGATCCCTACGAGCAAGCCTCTTTTTCAGACACCAACTATCTTTTCATAGTATTTTGGTTGGATGTTGTAGTAAGTCACACATTGCTCCCATGACCTGTCAGCCTTGCCACTTGAATTTTCCTTGAATCCTTCATAAGCTCTTCTTCTGCAAAACCTTATCCTCCTTCATTTGATGTGCTCTTTCTTCCATATCCATCTTGTCCATATCATGCTTTCCCCTAACTAGAACAAGGATGAGAATCCAATATTTCTTCTTGAATGATCTTAATATTCTCCTAATCTAAACCTTGTAAACACCTGAACATGCTAGCAGTAGATTATCTCCCACCCTTACTGACATCAGTAGTATGCTCTCAACATGATGGGTAGTGATACATCTCTATATGCATCTATAATCCTCCACATCTTCTAGGCATATTACCATGTGTGCATCCTTGGTTGTAGCACTATCACCAAATGCAACTCGTGCTAGCTCAATAAATTGCTGCATAACATTCTCAACATTAGGTTGTTACAAACTACTTTATCAAATGACAACCAAGAATATATTGAGGGATTGATACATCCCATTCTGCACGTTGTTCAGTTCCCTTTGCAACTCCTTGGTGTCCTTGGTGAGGCTTTGCAAGTCTATTGAATGCAATCCATTGATTCCTTACTTGTGTTGGATTATCATGATATGGAGATTGTCGCATTACATTTTGAGATTCTAGGTTTGCCATTCGAGACAGCTCCATACTCTCCTTTGGAGGGTAATTTCGTAGTGTCTTTGCCAACCTTTCCATATAATAATT